>NW_027261033.1:207500-285054 GCF_045791955.1 Oncorhynchus clarkii lewisi
TTTGCCCACGGATATGCATCTGTACTTCAGATATTACTCCTGCATGGTAGTAATGTGTTTGTATATGATAGGTCTGCCTGACCATGTAAAGTACAGTGGTTGTAATGTGTTTGTATATGATAGGTCTGACTGACCATGTAAAGTACAGTGGTTGTAATGTATGTATGATAGGGCTGCCTGACCATGTAAAGTACAGTGGTTGTAATGTGTTTGTATATGATAGGGCTGCCTGACCATGTAAAGTACAGTGGTTGTAATGTATGTATGATAGGTCTGCCTGACCATGTAAAGTACAGTGGTTGTAATGTATGTATGATAGGTCTGCCTGACCATGTAAAGTACAGTGGTTGTAATGTATGTATGATAGGTCTGTCTGACCATGTAAAGTAATGTGGTTGTAATGTATTTATGATAGGTCTGCCTGACCATGTAAAGTACTGTGGTAGTAATGTATGTATGATAGGTCTGCCTGACCATGTAAAGTAATGTGGTAGTAATGTATGTATGATAGGTCTGCCTGACCATGTAAAGTACTGTGTTTGTATATGATAGGGCTGCCTGACCATGTAAAGTAATGTGTTTGTATATGATAGGTCTGCCTGACCATGTAAAGTACAGTGGTTGTAATGTATGTATGATAGGTCTGCCTGACCATGTAAAGTACAGTGGTTGTAATGTATGTATGATAGGGCTGCCTGACCATGTAAAGTACAGTGGTTGTAATGTATGTATGATAGGTCTGCCTGACCATGTAAAGTACAGTGGTTGTAATGTATGTATGATAGGTCTGCCTGACCATGTAAAGTAATGTGGTAGTAATGTCTGTATGATAGGTCTGCCTGACCATGTAAAGTACAGTGGTTGTAATGTATGTATGATAGGGCTGCCTGACCATGTAAAGTAATGTGGTTGTAATGTATGTATGATAGGTCTGCCTGACCATGTAAAGTAATGTGGTTGTAATGTATGTATGATAGGTCTGCCTGACCATGTAAAGTAATGTGGTAGTAATGTATGTATGATAGGTCTGCCTGACCATGTAAAGTACAGTGGTTGTAATGTATGTATGATAGGGCTGCCTGACCATGTAAAGTAATGTGGTTGTAATGTATGTATGATAGGTCTGCCTGACCATGTAAAGTAATGTGGTTGTAATGTATGTATGATAGGTCTGCCTGACCATGTAAAGTAATGTGGTAGTAATGTATGTATGATAGGTCTGCCTGACCATGTAAAGTACTGTGTTTGTATATGTTAGGGCTGCCTGACCATGTAAAGTAATGTGTTTGTATATGATAGGTCTGCCTGACCATGTAAAGTACTGTGGTAGTAATGTGTTTGTATATGATAGGTCTGCCTGACCATGTAAAGTAATGTGGTAGTAATGTATGTATGATAGGTCTGCCTGACCATGTAAAGTAATGTGTTTGTATATGATAGGTCTGCCTGACCATGTAAAGTACAGTGGTTGTAATGTATTTATGATAGGGCTGCCTGACCATGTAAAATACTGTGGTTGTAATGTATGTATGATAGGGCTGCCTGACCATGTAAAGTACTGTGGTTGTAATGTATGTATGATAGGGCTGCCTGACCATGTAAAGTACAGTGGTTGTAATGTATGTATGATAGGGCTGCCTGACCATGTAAAGTACTGTGGTTGTAATGTATGTATGATAGGGCTGCCTGACCATGTAAAGTAATGTGGTTGTAATGTGTTTGTATATGATAGGGCTGCCTGACCATGTAAAGTACTGTGGTTGTAATGTATGTATGATAGGGCTGCCTGACCATGTAGAGTAATATGGTTGTAATGTATTTATGATAGGGCTGCCTGACCATGTAAAGTACTGTGGTAGTAATGTGTTTGTATATGATAGGGCTGCCAGACCATGTAAAGTACTGTGGTTGTAATGTATGTATGATAGGGCTGCCTGACCATGTAAAGTACTGTGGTTGTAATGTGTTTGTATATGATAGGGCTGCCAGACCATGTAAAGTACAGTGGTTGTAATGTATGTATGATAGGGCTGCCTGACCATGTAAAGTACTGTGGTTGTAATGTATGTATGATAGGGCTGCCTGACCATGTAAAGTAATGTGGTTGTAATGTGTTTGTATATGATAGGGCTGCCTGACCATGTAAAGTACTGTGGTTGTAATGTATGTATGATAGGGCTGCCTGACCATGTAGAGTAATATGGTTGTAATGTATTTATGATAGGGCTGCCTGACCATGTAAAGTACTGTGGTAGTAATGTGTTTGTATATGATAGGGCTGCCAGACCATGTAAAGTACAGTGGTTGTAATGTATGTATGATAGGGCTGCCTGACCATGTAAAGTACTGTGGTTGTAATGTATGTATGATAGGGCTGCCTGACCATGTAGAGTAATATGGTTGTAATGTATGTATGATAGGTCTGCCTGACCATGTAAAGTACTGTGGTTGTAATGTATATATGATAGGGCTGCCTGACCATGTAGAGTAATATGGTTGTAATGTATGTATGATAGGGCTGCCTGACCATGTAAAGTACAGTGGTTGTAATGTGTTTGTATATGATAGGGCTGCCTGACCATGTAAAGTACAGTGGTTGTAATGTATTTATGATAGGGCTGCCTGACCATGTAAAGTACTGTGGTAGTAATGTGTTTGTATATGATAGGGCTGCCAGACCATGTAAAGTACTGTGTTTGTATATGATAGGGCTGCCTGACCATGTAAAGTACTGTGGTTGTAATGTGTTTGTATATGATAGGGCTGCCTGACCATATAAAGTACTGTGGTTGTAATGTATGTATGGCAGGGCTACCTGGCCTGCATGGTCTGCCGGGGCACAATGGCACTGATGGCATCCCAGGACTAGATGGACTGCCTGGGGCTGATGGAAAACGAGGGAAGAGAGGTATGGAGTGAAAGACCCTTTTACAGTAACAGAGAGAATAATTCTTACTCTCTACTTTCTGCCTCATTGTATCTATCTGTCTATCATCTGATGTGTCCATTATGTATTGTTACCTGGGGCTCTGTCTGGTTCTGTGACTGAAAAGAGAGAGATAATAGAACATAGAAAGGGTAGAGCAGATCTCCTCAGGGAGCTCAATAACATGCACCCTAACACACACAGCCTCAGACACACAAGCAACCACACACACACACACACACACACACACACACACACACACACACACACACAAACATAGTGTAGAAACACACACAACCACAGAGACACACACATATATTCAGACACACACATGCACACACTTACACACCTACACTTGCATGCAATAACCCCACAGTGCACCCAGATACACACATAAGATACACACAGATCTCCACATACATCATTTATTTCGCCTATTCTTATTTCCAACTGTCATTGGACAGCCATTCAGATCTATGAGATATGTGGTGTCACAATGCTGAATCATTGTGGTGGAAACACCATAGAACCGGAAACGGAGGAAGAAAGGAAACTGCTCTTCTGTCCCACAGTAGACTAATGTCATTCATGACTCTGTAGTTTTGGGCTGCTCTTGAATGGGCTGTAAACCTCATTCTCCCATCAGCCCACTGGTGCGTTCCTCAGGAAGGAAGGACATGATTCACACCCTATTTCCTATATAGTGCACTACTTTTGACCAGAGCCCTATGGGCCCTGCTCAAACGTAGGGCACTAAATAGACAATATTTTAGCAGCCCAGGAGAAGTGAATGGAATGGTTCATGGTTTACTGGAATGGCTTTGACTTGACGAATCCTTGGAATTTCCAGACTGAAGCGAAGATTTAGTAGACCCATGTCTAGTTCACATTGTGGGAACTCTTTTCTTAACAGTAGCTCAGATATAAGAACCCACGTCTCGCACATTACACAAGCTTGACTCATTTGATTGTGGTCTATTGAGAATCTTATGAAGCTAGGGTTAATTTTTGGATCAGGTCTTTATGAATTCCTGTTCCATTCCATGTCTCAAGTTAGGGTTTGTAAATCACCTGCACATATGACAAACGATAACCGTGTTCCTTCACAGGGGAGAAAGGTGAGCCAGGGGAGAAAGGAGACAGAGGAGAACCTGGACCCGCAGGAGAAAATACACAATCGTCCAACGATGTCATCTTGGAGGGTAAGAACGGACAGAAATGACAATGTCCACTGTCTATATTAGATAGACTATCACTATGACTCCTAAAGTACATGATGAGACTTGCTGTACCGTCACCATGGAACACTCAAATGGTTCAGCACATACCTTTATTGCAAAATCTTAACAGATCTTCATTAGAACTGCAAATGAATGTGGTCTTAGCACAACACTTAAGGTACCTGTATGTGTTGCAACATTAGTGTGGGCAAGCCCTTTCCTGTTTCATGACCAGTCGATCCAGTTTATGCCTGGACAGCTCTACTTGAAATACAACGTGATTGTGAAAATCCTTGTCTTTCGGGTCTGTCTAGGCCCCCCAGGTCCGGCTGGTCCTCCTGGTACTCCAGGACCCATTGGCCCTCCTGGACCGCCTGGCCCACAAGGACCCCAGGGGCCCCCCAGAAACAGGAGTCACCGGGCCAATTTTCCCATCCACGCTGCCCAGACCCTGGGTGGGTAACTACCCTGCACACAGCTACTTATCCTACCCAACTCCCGTATCTATCCCAACCCCCCCCCCCCCCCCACCCATGCTGCCCAGATCCTGGGTGAGTCAGCCTGTTACTATCTATACTACAGTTCCTCTACACACCTCCAACTTTCCTACTGATTCTATCAATATCACTTCTTTCATTGATTATCATTGACTATTTCAGATCCTTCACATGCTGTACCAAACGATGGGACTCTGTCTGCCAAAGAGGCTGGCAAGTTACAAGAGATACCACTAAATAAGAAAAATGGTACAATGACTTGCATGACTTGAAGAATTTGTTTAAAAACCCTCAGACAAAATCTTAATATGACTGAATATGCAAACCAATCAATCTATCAATCAATTAAATAATAAATGTTTTATCTTCTGTCCCCCAGAGTGCATCATCAAGTCCCTGATCAACCCCCGTAACATATCTAAGATGGAGAGTACGTTCGGAACGTGGATGAAAGACACGGCTGTGCTGAACGACAAACGCATCTGGGTGGCCGAACATTTCTCTGGTACCTCCCAAACTCACACAACAGCCAATCAAATGTCTTTAGCATTTCTCTGGTACCAGCCAAACGCAGGCAACAGCCAATCACATTATCTTTAGCACTACTCTGGTACCTCCTACACACTCACACAACAACCAATCCTATGTCTCCAGGTCGCACGGTGAAGGAGTATAAGAGCATCGCCTCATTCCAGAATGCCACCAGTGAGGTCATCGACGGCAGGAAGTTCTACCAGGGATGTGGCCATGCCGTTCATAACGGATCCTTCTACTATCACATCGCAGGAACCACCAACCTGGCCAGGTAAAGAACCATAGTTTGGCACCTCCAACCTGGCCAGGTAAAGAACCATAGTTTGGCACCTCCAATCTGGCCAGGTAAAGAACCATAGTTTGGCACCTCCAACCTGGCCAGGTAAAGAACCATAGTTTGGCACCTCCAACCTGGCCAGGTAAAGAACCATAGTTTGGCACCTCCAAGCTGGCCAGGTAAAGAACCATAGTTTGGCACCTCCAATCTGGCCAGGTAAAGAACCATAGTTTGGCACCTCCAATCTGGCCAGGTAAAGAACCATAGTTTGGCACCTCCAATCTGGCCAGGTAAAAAACCATAGTTTGGCACCTCCAACCTGGCCAGGTAAAGAAGCATAGTTTGGCACCTCCAACCTGGCCAGGTAAAGAAGCATAGTTTGGCACCTCCAACCTTGCCAGGTAAAGAAGCATAGTTTGGCACCTCCAACCTTGCCAGGTAAAGAAGGGACGGTAGTTACCCTGCTTGAATCCAACTGATCCCTTAGCTCCTACCACACTAGATATTTGTCTGATAACAATGGATAGTTGTCAGAGAGAAATCAAGGTGAAGCTTTTTGGCCTTGTGCAGTTTAAGTCTTGAAGAAAAATATTCTGTCTTTGTGATGTCACTGGCTGTGTATGATCCTGATCCTGAGACTCTTCTTTTCTTCTGCTGGTGTGGCATTGTGGTGCACAGTTCCTAAGGAAAGCAAAAGGAAAGCGAAGGTAAATGTAGAAATGTACATTGTTTATTTACACCCTCCATTCATCCCCCAGGTTCGACCTGCAGTCCAAGTGTCTCCACACCCTGGCCATCGACAATGCTCTGTACCACAACCTGTCCTACCTTCTCTACAACTCCAAGACCTACTTCAAGCTGGCGGCGGATGAGAACGGCCTGTGGCTCATCTTTGCCTCCAGTCTGGACGACAGCATTATGGTGGCCCAGCTGGACCTGAAGAGCTTCTCTGTCACATCGTACATCAACACCACCT
Source organism: Oncorhynchus clarkii lewisi (assembly GCF_045791955.1). Taxonomy (NCBI): domain Eukaryota; kingdom Metazoa; phylum Chordata; class Actinopteri; order Salmoniformes; family Salmonidae; genus Oncorhynchus; species Oncorhynchus clarkii. Next base: position 213,931 of record NW_027261033.1, read on the forward strand.
ACCCCAGGACCAAGGCCGGCAACGCCTTCGTGGCCTGTGGCGTACTCTACGTCACCGACACCAAGGACACCCGTGTGACCTTCGCCTTCGACCTCCTGAAGGGGAAACCGGTCAACGTGACCTTTGAACTGAGGTCCCCTGGCGGGGTGCTGGCCATGCTGTCCTATAGCCCCAATAACAGACACCTGTATGTGTGGGATCAGAGCTACGTGAAGCTGTATGTGGTGCACTTCATCTCTGATGACTGAGACAGTGTTTTGATGGTATTCTGAGGGTGTTTTGATGGTATTTTTTTTACAGTATTCTGACATTGTTTTGACAGTATTCAGATGGTATTTGAATGGTATTCTGATTAAAGATGGCCAGCTTTTTAAAGTGCTTAATTAAAGATGAACAGCAATCGTGAATATTATGGCTGTTTTTTATTTATAATATGTACGTGTTGTCTTTAGTTTTATGCCATCTCAACAAGGACTCTTTTCTAATGGCCTTTTGGGACTGCTGGCTGGGATAAAGATGTGAGTGCTGTTCAAATATTTGTTCCAATTGGATTACAGCTTCCAAAGATGCACATACTGTACCTTTTCCAATGTAGAGTTGAACTGAATAAGGGCTAGAGTAGGAAGTAGATCATTATAATATAATTGTTATAGTCTATATTGTATTGTGGCGATGGTCTAAACAGTAAAATAATTGCTGTACTGTTTTCCATGTTTTTCCATTTGAGATCGTGGAATTCTCTTTTTGTAAGGATACTTATTAACCATTTGACTTGTTATATTGTTTTTATGTCTCTCACTTGTATATTGTATGTATTTGGTAAATGTAACTCTTTTTAAGGTCTACCCTGGAAACATGGCTTTTTGTGGAGATAATACTATTTATAGCTGTAAAGTCCTTACTAGACTTTCCCTGTGACTGCATGACAAAATAGGTATCAGAAATGTGTTTCCATATTTACTTGGATCCTACCATGACCAGCTTCCCTTACAGAGAGCAACATGTTTTAAAAAGACCTATATTGGAAATCTGTAGATATGTTCATTCCCGACAATGATATTTGCTGCTGCATGGTCTCTACTGATTATCATGTCTAGAGAGAGAAAATACAGAAACAAACATAAAATCAACCTGATGAAATAAAAATAATTTATTCAACTTACAAAGGTAGAACTTTGACCACGGTAGGACAGCCTGCTATATATTCCTGTCTCTCTCTGGACTCTCTCTAGTTATCTAGTCATAGCCTCCCCATACTGAGCTTTAGATAGATATATACTGTAGACACCTGAACAACACTTAACTTAAAGCACCTTTTTATGAAGTGTTAATATCTTATATAGACATGAATATCCCCATAGATGTTATAGAGCACTATGAAGTGTTAATATCTTATATAGACATGAATATCCCCTTATAGAGGTTATAGAGCACTATGAAGTGTTAATATCTTATATAGACATGAATATCCCCTTATAGATGTTATAGAGCATTATGAAGTGTTAATATCTTATATACATGAATATCCCCTTATAGATGTTATAGAGCACTATGAAGTGTTAATATCTTATATAGACATGAATATCCCCTTATAGATGTTATAGAGCACTATGAAGTGTTAATATCTTATAGACATGAATATCCCCTTATAGATGTTATAGAGCATTATGAAGTGTTAATATCTTATAGACATGAATATCCCCTTATAGATGTTATAGAGCACTATGAAGTGTTAATATCTTATAGACATGAATATCCCCTTATAGATGTTATAGAGCATTATGAAGTGTTAATATCTTATAGACATGAATATCCTCTTATAGATGTTATAGAGCATTATGAAGTGTTAATATCTTAAATAGACATGAATATCCCCTTATAGATGTTAGAGCATTATGAAGCATGTACCATAAAGCAAAACGAGGCTCGGTACCTTTTTGTAAGGTGCCTAGCGTGTTATTGCTTCACTGTGATGTTTTTAATGATCCTCTATGACTGCATCTATAAGGTGACCTATGAATGTTTATAAGGCATTATAAGGCTTCATAAGTACTAACACACGAAAGACGAGAGAAGGTAGAATATGTAAACAGATGTCAGAGATCAGACGTGGTACCCAGACGGAGGGAAGGTAGAATATGTAAACAGATGTCAGAGATCAGACGTGGTACCCAGACGGAGGGAAGGTAGAATATGTAAACAGAGGTCAGAGATCAGACGTGGTACCCAGACGGAGGGAAGGTAGAATATGTAAACAGATGTCAGAGATCAGACGTGGTACCCAGACGGAGGGAAGGTAGAATATGTAAACAGATGTCAGAGATCAGACGTGGTACCCAGACGGAGGGAAGGTAGAATATGTAAACAGATGTCAGAGATCAGACGTGGTACCCAGACGGAGGGAAGGAAACACAAATCTGTTTAATAATAAAAACAATACAAACATTTAACAAAAGATACAACTAATCCAGCCGGTATGATACAAAACAAAAAATTAAGTCAAACGCTTTCATGTTTGTACAAGCTGCTGTGGTATTTCATATATGTATATATTAAAACTATTTCACTTTTTACTACTAGGCCAAATACAGCCAGACATTCATTTGTATATAACAGTAGTTTATTTGTTCTTCACATAGCCTATTCGTTTTGAAATAAACTTTTAGTGTCCCCAGATTTGAGTGCAAATATCTATTCAATAAGGTTTGTAAAAACAATACAGTACAGTAGTATCACCAAACACAAACCTATGCCATGTTGCACTATGTCCCAGTAAAATACAGTATTAACCCCTTACATTCCTAACGTAAAAGGCAAAAAGTCCAACACAAATAACAACAGCCTGCAAAGAAACAACCCACCAACCCACCCACCAACCAACCAACCCACCAACCCACCAACCAACCAACCAACCAACCCACCCACCAACCCACCAACCAAAAACAAATAGGTCAATAGTTCAACAACAAAAAATAAACTGTTTGTGCAAAAACAGACCCATACAGAACATAACAGACCCATACAGAACATAACAGACCCATACAGAACATAACAGACCCATACAGAACATAACAGACCCATACAGAACATAACAGACCCATACAGAACATAACAGACCCATACAGAACATAACAGACCCATACAGAACATAACAGACCCATACAGAACATAACAGACCCATACAGAACATAACAGACCCATACAGAACATAACAGACCCATACAGAACATAACAGACCCATACAGAACATAACAGACCCATACAGAACATAACCGACCCATACAGAACATAACAGACCCATACAGAACATAACAGACCCATACAGAACATAACAGACCCATACAGAACATAACAGACCCATACAGAACATAACAGACCCATACAGAACATAACAGACCCATACAGAACATAACAGACCCATACAGAACATAACAGACCCATACAGAACATAACAGACCCATACAGAACATAACAGACCCATACAGAACATAACAGACCCATACAGAACATAACAGACCCATACAGAACATAACAGACCCATACAGAACATAACAGACCCATACAGAACATAACAGACCCATACAGAACATAACAGACCCATACAGAACATAACAGACCCATACAGAACATAACAGACCCATACAGAACATAACAGACCCATACAGAACATAACAGACCCATACAGAACATAACAGAACATAACAGACCCATACAGAACATAACAGAACATAACAGACCCATACAGAACATAACAGACCCATACAGAACATAACAGACCCATACAGAACATAACAGACCATAACAGACCCATACAGAACATAACAGACCCATACAGAACATAACAGACCCATACAGAACATAACAGACCCATACAGAACATAACAGACCCATACAGAACATAACAGACCCATACAGAACATAACAGACCCATACAGAACATAACAGACCCATACAGAACATAACCGACCCATACAGAACATAACAGACCCATACAGAACATAACAGACCCATACAGAACATAACCGACCCATACAGAACATAACAGACCCATACAGAACATAACAGACCCATACAGAACATAACAGACCCATACAGAACATAACAGACCCATACAGAACATAACAGACCCATACAGAACATAACAGACCCATACAGAACATAACAGAACATAACAGACCCATACAGAACATAACAGACCCATACAGAACATAACAGACCCATACAGAACATAACAGACCCATACAGAACATAACAGAACATAACAGACCCATACAGAACATAACAGACCCATACAGAACATAACAGACCCATACAGAACATAACAGACCCATACAGAACATAACAGACCCACCCATACAGAACATAACAGACCCATACAGAACATAACAGACCCATACAGAACATAACAGAACATAACATGTGTTTCTTTCTTCTCGGGGGAGGAGGGGGGTATTCAGTGGAACAGACAGATGAGACATATAGACTACACACAGTCACAGGATCAAAACACACCATCTTCCAAACACAAGGTTGTAGCAGTGAGGCCGCTGCTGCCGCACAAACAGGCTTTTGACGGCAGGCGGGCGGCAGATACACAAGAGGTGTGATCACATAGCTGCTAGGCTCAATCAATCTATAGATCAATCGATGGAGTAGGCTAGCGAGTCACTGGGCAGCCAGTGTTATGGGATGGGGTCACTATGGGGATAGTGTGCCATTAAACATTGTCATTAACAGTGAGATTAGCCAGGGGATGAAGAGGATGAAACCATTTCAACAAAATGCAGATCAACAACTTCAGAGTCACACCAGACCACTGACTGACTGACTAAAGGATCCACAGTGCTGGTTAATGTAGATGCTAAGAGACTTTTTCAGCGTATGGGCACAAAATGACAACAGATACACACTTTTGAAGAGTTTGAGCACTTGTACAGAGCACTATCATGTCAATAAACCATGTGATTGCACCGCTTAAAACGAGAACAGGAAGTCATGCATAGCTTTCATATGGACTGACACACTCGTAAACGTCCAGCAGCCGCTTTTAAAATGACAGGAAATCTAACTGTTAAAATCAAGTCTGGAACCTGTTGCTTTATGTTTTAATACACACTTTTAGGCTCTGGGAAAGAAAAAAATATTCACAGCTCAATTGAACTTTTCTGATACCATTTCCTCTAGGTAAAGTCATACCGTACCGTACACTCTCTGTTGCTCTCTCAAAGCTGCTGAAACCTTGGTCATCTCTCAACCTTTCACCTCTACGTCACACATATCATTAGAGCCCTCTCAACTAGCCTATCCAGCAGTGTAATATACTTAGTGATCTATCTGTAAACCTTCACCCCGATCTCTCTTCGTCTCTCTCACACAAGTCTAGGCTCTCTACACAATGTTATACTAGTGAAAGAAAGTTTGGTTAATCTTTCAACCTTACTCCTTCCTATCCACCGCCATTTAGACATACCACTTCCAGGTATTTACGTTTCTACAAGATGTTGAATATTGGAGTGAAAGTTTGGTTATCGTTTCAACGTTCAACCACTAACCAATCAGATGACCTCTCTACAGACAGTACAAGAAGTGGTTTGGGGTCTACAGAATGTCGAAGATGCTAGAGGGGATGTTGTAGCGGTCGGGTAGAACCCTCATCTTGAGGGTTCCGTCGGCGCCGCAGGTGAATATACGGTTGCCGGGGCGGGTCTCCACCTGCATGACGCCTGCTCCGATGTTCCGGAAGATGGACTGCTTGGCATGCTCTGTGCTAAACGAGTGCATGAGGCCATGGCCTGCCAGCTTCCACACCTGGAGGAGAAGGAGAGGGGGAGTGAAAGAGAGAGGTAAAGAGAAAGGCAATGATCAATACATTAATGGAACTACATGTCTTACACAGATCAATCATGTGACTTACATACATTTTTACACACATGTGGTCATTGAAATACAGCTGGAGAGCACAGATTAATGGTTGACAGGGTTGGGAACCATTCCATTTCAATTTAGGAAGATTCTAATTCCATTTTCCTCATTACAAGGTAATAAGGAAAATCACCTTCATGTTCCCCTCAGCCGAGCCGGTTACGAAGAAGTCTTCGGAGGTGTCGAGCGCCAGGGCTTTGACGGCTGAGTCGTGGGCCTGGAAGGTGTGTAGCAGCTGTCTCTGTCGGATGTCAAACACACACACAAAGCCCTTCCTGCCTCCTGAGATCAGCAGCTGCTGCTTGGGAGCGTACTGCAACACCGTTGCACCGTTCTCATGGCACGGGAAGGCTGGAGAGACAGATCACAACTAGGAGTTATTAGTGACAACACTAAAACAGGGGACAGTGGGGTAAGTTGAACCAAACGGTGAGTTGAGCCAGCCCTTGTTTCTAGGAAACCATAAACAAAAAGTATAATTTGACCAAACATTTAGGAAGAGGACATCATTTCATGGAGTCTGTGAAAAAGTGGTAAGCAAGGTTTAAAAAAGTGGATTTTCACCAAGTCAAATGAATGAATTGTGTTAGAGGTGTCATGATGCTTGTATCTAAACTAAAGTAGATCATTTAAAGCTTGTTCTACACATCAGTTGGGCTCTCTATAAGCTTCAGTATGAGGACCTAAACCTAGCATGAAAGTGCATTCTTGTATCTGTGTGGGCTAATATAGTAAAATGTTTGCCTTGGGGTAAGATGAGCGAATGGGATAAGTTGAGCCAACGGTTGAGCCAATGGCAAGTTGAGCAACATGAAGTGTTTTATTTCCAGGTGTAGCGCGAGGTAGTATCGCTGGGATATTAGGTAACACCAGGGCTTATGTTAAATGTGTTCAAACCAGTACAAAGTTGGAGGTGTTAATCCGTGTTTACAGATGCTTAAAATGATTCAAAGACAAACAAGTTTCTATGCTCAACTTATCCTGTTCCTATGCTCAACTTACCCTGTTCCTATGCTCAATTTACCCTGTTCCTATGCTCAACTTACCCTGTTCCTATGATCAACTTACCCTGTTCCTATGATTAACTTACCCTGTTCCTATGCTCAACTTACCCTGTTCCTATGCTCAACTTACCCTGTTCCTATGCTCAACTTACCCTGTTCCTATGATCAACTTACCCTATTCCCATGCTCAACTTACCCTGTTCCCATGCTCAATTTACCCTGTTCCCATGCTCAACTTACCCTGTTCCTATGCTCAACTTACCCTGTTCCTATGCTCAACTTACCCTGTTCCTATGCTCAATTTACCCTGTTCCTATGATCAACTTACCCTGTTCCTATGCTCAACTTACCCTATTCCCATGCTCAACTTACCCTATTCCCATGCTCAACTTACCCTGTTCCCATGCTCAATTTACCCTGTTCCCATGCTCAACTTACCCTGTTCCTATGCTCAACTTACCCTGTTCCTATGCTCAACTTACCCTGTTCCTATGCTCAACTTACCCTGTTCCTATGCTCAACTTACCCTGTTCCTATGCTCAACTTACCCTGTTCCTATGCTCAACTTACCCTGTTCCTATGCTCAAAGTACCCTGTTCCTATGCTCAACTTACCCTGTTCCTATGCTCAACTTACCCTGTTCCTATGCTCAACTTACCCTGTTCCTATGCTCAAAGTACCCTGTTCCTATGATCAACTTACCCTGTTCCTATGCTCAACTTACCCCATAAACGGGAGACCACTTTTTTTTGGCCAAGCTATGTTTTCAAAACTGTAATGTTTACATAAATTTGGATTATTCCCAGGGATACACAACAACAACTGCCTTAATGTTACTGGACCACAGGAAGAGTAGCTGCTGCCTTGGCAGGAACTAATGGACTCCAGGAAGAGTAGCTGCTGCCTTGGCAGGAACTAATGGACTCCAGGAAGAGTAGCTGCTGCCTTGGCAGGAACTAATGGACCCCAGTAAGAGTAGCTGCTGCCTTGGCAGGAACTAATGGACCACAGGAAGAGAAGCTGCTGACTTAGCAGAAACTAATGGACCTCATGAAGAGTAGCTGTTGCCTTGGCAGGAACTAATGGACCTCATGAAGAGTAGCTGATGCCTTGGCAGGAACTAATGGACCTCATGAAGAGCAGCTGATGCCTTGGCAGGAACGAATGGACCCCATGAAGAGTAGCTGATGCCTTTGCAGGAACTAATGGATCACAGGAAGAGTAACTGCTGCCTTGGCAGGAACTAATGGACCACAGGAAGAGTAGTTGATGCCTTGGCAGGAACGAATGGACCCCATGAAGAGTAGCTGATGCCTTTGCAGGAACTACAGGAAGAGTAACTGCTGCCTTGGCAGGAACTAATGGACCTCATGAAGAGTAGCTGATGCCTTGGCAGGAACGAATGGACCCCATGAAGAGTAGCTGATGCCTTGGCAGGAACTAATGAAACCCAGGAAGAGTAGCTTCTGCCTTGGCAGGAAATAATGGACCACAAGAAGAATAGCTGCTGCCTTGGCAGGAACTAATGGACCACAGGAAGAGTAACTGCTGCCTTGGCAGGAACTAATGGACCACAGGAAGAGTAGCTGATGCCTTGGCAGGAACTAATGGACCCCAGGAAGAGTAGCTGCTACTTTGGCAGGAACTAATGGACCACAGGAAGAGTAGCTGCTGCCTTGGCAGGAACTAATGGACCACAGGAAGAGTAGCTGATGCCTTGGCAGGAACTAATGGACCACAGGAAGAGTAGCTGATGCCTTGGCAGGAACTAATGGACCTCATGAAGAGTAGCTGATGCCTTGGCAGGAACTAATGGACCACATGAAGAGTAGCTGATGCCTTGGCAGGAACTAATGGACCACAGGAAGAGTAACTGCTGCCTTGGCAGGAACTAATGGACCCCAGGAAGAGTAGCTGATGCCTTGGCAGGAACTAATGGACCCCAGTAAGAGTAGCTGCTGTCTTGGCAGGAACTAATGAACCCCATGAAGAGTAGCTGATGCCTTGGCAGGAACTAATGGACCCCAGGAAGAGTAGCTGATGCCTTGGCAGGAACTAATGGACCCCAGGAAGAGTAGCTGCTGCCTTGGCAGGAACTAATGGACCACAGGAAGAGTAGCTGATGCCTTGGCAGGAACTAATGGACCACAGGAAGAGTAGCTGATGCCTTGGCAGGAACTAATGGACCACAGGAAGAGTAGCTGCTGCCTTGGCAGGAACTAATGGACCACAGGAAGAGTAACTGCTGCCTTGGCAGGAACTAATGGACCCCAGGAAGAGTAGCTGATGCCTTGGCAGGAACTAATGGACCCCAGTAAGAGTAGCTGCTGTCTTGGCAGGAACTAATGAACCCCATGAAGAGTAGCTGATGCCTTGGCAGGAACTAATGGACCCCAGGAAGAGTAGCTGATGCCTTGGCAGGAACTAATGGACCCCAGGAAGAGTAGCTGCTGCCTTGGCAGGAACTAATGGACCACAGGAAGAGTAGCTGATGCCTTGGCAGGAACTAATGGACCACAGGAAGAGTAGCTGATGCCTTGGCAGGAACTAATGGACCACAGGAAGAGTAGCTGCTGCCTTGGCAGGAACTAATGGACCACAGGAAGAGTAACTGCTGCCTTGGCAGGAACTAATGGACCTCATGAAGAGTAGCTGATGCCTTGGCAGGAACTAATGGACCACAGGACGAGTAGCTGCTGTCTTGGCAGGAACTAATGGACCCCAGTAAGAGTAGCTGCTGCCTTGGCAGGAACTAATGGACCTCATGAAGAGTAGCTGATGTCTTGGCAGGAACTAATGGACCTCATGAAGAGTAGCTGATGCCTTGGCAGGAACTAATGGACCTCATGAAGAGTAGCTGATGTCTTGGCAGGAACTAATGGGGATCCTTAATAAATACAAATACAAACATCCAGTTCTGGTTGCCTATTTATAAATTATTTATTAAATCATTATTTATTGAAGTTCTTGTCTCTCGTTATCATTTAACCTCTGCTAACTACATTCTTCACCTCTGGCCTAAGAACAGCCCTTAGTCTGGAGTTATCATTGATCCTCTGCTAGCTACATTCTTCACCTCTGGCCTAAGAACAGCTCTTAGTCTGGAGTTATCATTGAACCTCTGCTAGCTACATTCTTCACCTCTGGCCTAAGAACAGCCCTTAGTCTGGAGTTATCATTGATCCTCTGCTAGCTACATTCTTCACCTCTGGCCTAAGAACAGCCCTTATTCTGGAGTTATCATTGATCCTCTGCTTGCTACATTCTTCACCTCTGGCCTAAGAACAGCCCTTAGTTTGGAGTTATCACACAATACTCCCAGAGTTCTCATGCCTTATTGCTTAAATATCTTTGTTAAAAATAAGTCTATATTTCCCTTGACAGAGTGATGCTGAATGTAAAAATGTCCTAACTTACCCCACTCTCCTCTACTTTGCTTGATCAAGTCTAAATTTGATCGGTCACCTAATCTTTCATGTAATGGAGACACAATTGTGGAATCTAACTAGTTCATTTGGCTGGTTTTATCTGCTGTGGTAACTTTGTATGTTCATTTCTGGAGGACTGAAATGACAACTAAATCTTACCATGTACCATGGCGTTACTAGGTGAAATAAGAGTGTCCCACAGGAAGACATTTCTGGAGGACTGAAATTACAACTAAATCTTACCATGTACCATGGCGTTACTAGGGGAAATAAGAGTGTCTCACAGGAAGACATTTCTGGAGGACTGAAATTACAACTAAATCTTACCATGTACCATGGCGTTACTAGGTGAAATAAGAGTGTCCCACAGGCAGACATTTCTGGAGGAGAAAAGGAGAAAAGAGTTTCAGTCATTGGAGTTACTGTTATGACAGTATTGAGACTGGTGTAGTTTTGATATGTAATGTTGATACTGACCTGCTGTCGTTGGACTGTCCTGCCGTTGCGATGAGACTGGAGGAAGTGATGAAGGCAAAATCACCACAGGTCTTAGAGTGGCACTGCCAACTCTAGAGAGAGACAGAGAGAGATAGTGAGTCAGAGAGAGAGAGGGAAAGAGACAGAGACCGAGAATGAGAGAGAGTGAGAGGGAATGAGACAGAGAGAGAGTGAGTCAGAGAGAGAGAGGGAAAGAGACAGAGACCGAGAGAGAGTTAGTCAGAGAGAGAGAGAGAGAGTGAGTCAGAGAGAGAGAGGGAAAGAGACAGAGACTGAGACAGAGAGAGAGAGGGAGAGACAGAGACCGAGAGAGAGTTAGTCAGAGAGAGAGAGGGAGAGACAGAGACCGAGAGAGAGACAGAGAGGGAGAGGGAGATTGAGAGAGAGAGAGAGAGGGAGATCGAGAAAGAGACAGGGAGAGCGAAAGAGAGAGAGAGAGAGAGCAAAATAGAGCAAGACAGAGAAAGAGGGAGAGAAAGAACAGAGAGGGGGAGAGAAAGAAAAGAGGGGGAGTCAGACCGAGCGAGAGAGGAAGGGCGACAGAAGGCTGTGTTAGCCTCAGTCAAGCAGACAGAGGAAATCGATCACACCCAATCGCTCTATCACTCACACACGCCCACTCTCTCACTCTCCCACCCTCTGTAAAACCCCCATCCCTAATCCTTCAAGCACCAGTGTGTGTGTGTGTGTGTGTGTGTGTGTGTGTGTGTGTGTGTGTGTGTGTGTGTGTGTGTGTGTGTGTGTGTGTGTGTGTGCTACGTACCACGTAGGGCTTGGGGTTGGAGGAGGTCTGGTTGACCTGCCACAGACTGAGGAAGCCTTCTCCATCTGATACACCACACTGGAGAGACAGACAGAGACAGAAAGAGAGAGAGACAGAGAGATAGCGAGAGACAGAGACAGAGGGATAGCGAGAGACAGACAGAGAGATAGCAAGAGACAGAGAGACAGAGAAAGACAGAGATAGCGAGAGAGAGAGACAAAGATAGCGCGAGAGAGACAGAGAGAGAGACAGAGATAGCGAGAGACAGAGACAGACAGAGAGAGAGAGACAGAGAGAAAGATAGACAGAGGGAGAGAGACGTGGAGAGAGAGAGAGATAGCGAGAGACAGACAGAGATAGACAGAGAGAAAGACAGAGCGAGATAGACAGAGAGGCAGATACAGAGAGAGCGACAGGAAGAGAGAGACAGACACAGATACAGAGAGACAGCGACACAGAGAGAGACAGACAGACAGACCAACACAGAGAGATCAGCACAATCATAATACTGAGGATGAAAAATAGTATTGTTGTCTGTGTGTGTGTCTGTGTGTGGACCTTGTTTCCCTGTGAGTTGAAGTAGAGGCGTGTGACTCTGGCATTGCCTGCCTGTCTGAAGCAGATGAGTTGCTGTGGCCTGTTCCACTCAAACATACGGACACTGCCGTCCTGAGCCCCAGTCATATCTAATACACAGACACAGAAACATTAGGAAATGTTTGAAATTCCCCTGTTTGAAGGAACAGACCCGTCATTCAAACAGTGTTGTGTACAGGCCGTCAGTATGCTGTATAGTACACATACTGTATATAACCTAGTAGTGGCATACTAAATATAACCTAGTAGTGGTATACTGTATATAACCAAGTAGTGGTATACTGTATATAACCTAGTAGTGACATACTGTATACAACCTAGTAGTGGTATACTGTATATTACCTAGTAGTGGTATATGGTACTGTATTCATTAGATGGTACCTACAGTACTGGAATATGGGGTGGGAGGTCATTCTCTTCACATTGTTCAGGTTCCTCTTCATAATCTGAAAAACAACATTTAAATAACCTAATACATCAAACTTCATTTGAAACCTCAGTCTTTAAAACATTCAGTCAATACACAGTGAAGCCCTACACTACGGACTTCAGTAGTCAACTAGGACATTTCTTTACACTGAAACAGCTCTGATGAAGGCCAACATGCCGATACGTCAGCTTCATAAACTGAAGTGATACTGGCCAGAGCAGTGGGCAGGTCTTTCTTTTAAGTCATTAAAACTACTCTACAACCTTTCACTCTAAAGGGGATTCATCATCTGAACTGGGACCTGTTTTACACATACAGTCTGGCCTTACCAAGACTCACCACCTAGAATAGGACATATTTATACTTCTGGTACAAGGTACTCCATTTGACTGTAACATGAAGAATTATCACTAGAATGGGACATATTTATACTTCTGGTACAAGGTACTCCATATTGACTGTAGCATGAAGAATTATCACTAGAATGGGACATATTTATACTTCTGGTACAAGGTACTCCATATTGACTGTAGCATGAAGAATTATCACTAGAATGGGACATATTTATACTTCTGGTACAAGGTACTCCATATTGACTGTAGCATGAAGAATTATCACTAGAATGGGGACATATTTATACTTCTGGTACAAGGTACTCCATATTGACTGTAGCATGAAGAATTATCACTAGAATGGGACATATTTATACTTCTGGTACAAGGTACTCCATATTGACTGTAGCATGAAGAATTATCACTAGAATGGGACATATTTATACTTCTGGTACAAGGTACTCCATATTGACTGTAACATGAAGAATTATCACTTGAATGGGGACATATTTGAGAAGTGTTGATGCGGTGACGCAGGCCTGTACCTTGGGCAGCCGAGGAGACGCTGTGAGAGCTGGGTATCTGTGTGTTGATACTCTCCCATCTCTCTCATACAAACACACACACTGCCTATCTCTGGTAACATAGACTCATCTACCAGCCTGTTTAGTCCTCAACTCTCTGTCTTGTTTGGCCTGAGATAGATAAAGCAGTGTCCATATTCACTGGACTGACTAGGTCCAGCTAGCGGGCCTCGGTTCAGACACAGCGAGTGAGGAATAGGGTGAGACAATGACTTCTGACATTGAAAGTAAAACGTTTGTCTGCTTGCTTTAAACCGTACTGTCTTGCAGTACTCTGATGAGTTCTGATAGGTACTGCTGTACATATTACCTATGACACCAGAGCAGTGTGGGGAGAGACAATAGGAAGGGCTTTTCATAATAAACAGACAGGACCTTGAGTTTAGAGTGGTGAGCTGTGAGCCAGACAGGCTGGGACGGAGGTTTGACTCCTGAGTACTGTGTCCCTCTACAGGTCAGTACAGACTACTACCTCTCTCACTGGACTACACTGCACTGACAAGGTCCAAGTAAATGGAAAGTAGGAAAGGAGATACTGTACCTAGTCAGTTGTCCAACTGAATGCATTCAACTGAAATGTCAAAAGTTTGGGGTCACTTAGAAATGTCCTTGTTTTTGAAAGAAAGGCACATTTTGTTGTCCATTGAAATAACATCAAATTGATCAGAAATACAGTGTAGACATTGTTAATGTTGTAAATGACTATTGTAGCTGGAAATGGCAGATTTTTTATGGAATATCTACATAGGCGTACAGAGGCCCATTATCAGCAACCATCACTCCTGTGTTCCAATGGCACGTTAGATTAGCTAATCCAAGTTTATCATTTTAAAATACTAATTGATCATTAGAAAACCATTTTTCAATTATGTTAGCACAGCTGAAAACTGTTGTTCTAATTAAAGAAGCTATAAAACGGGCCTTCTGTAGACTAGTTGAGTATCTGGAGATCCAGCATTAGTGGGTTCGATTACAGGCTAAAAAAGGCCAGCATACCGGAGTCGCCTCTTCACTGTTGACGTTGAGACTGGTGTTTTGCGGGTACAATTTAATGAAGCTGACAGTTGAATACTTGTGAGGTGTCTGTTTCTCAAACTAGACACTTTAAAGTACTTGTCCTCTTTCCCAGTTGTGCACCGGGGCCTCCCACTCCTCTTTCTATTCTGGTTAGAGCCAGTTTGCGCGGTTCTGTAAAGGGAGTAGTATACAGAGGGGGTGCGTCAACTGAGTGGGTTGATTCACTGATGTGGTCATCCTGTCTGGGTTGGCGATAAACTTGATGATAAACTTGGATTAGCTAACACAACGTGCCATTGGAACACAGGAGTGATGGTTGCTGATAATGGGCCTCTGTACGCCTATGTAGATATTCCATAAAAAATCAGACGTTTCAAGCTACAATAGTCATTTACAACATTAACAATGTATTTCTGATCAATTTGATGTTATTTTAATGGACAGAAAATGTGCTTTTCTTTCAAAAACAAGGTATATATATATATATATACACTGTATGTATGTGTGTGTGTGTGTCTGTGTGTGTGATTATACTATGCATCTGTGTGTGTGTGAGTGAGTGGAGGATGTTTTGTGTGTGTAGGATGTTTTGTGTGTGTATGTGTGTGAGTGAGTGAGTGTGTGAGTGAGTGGAGGATGTTTTGTGTGTGTATGTGTGTGTGTGAGTGAGTGAGTGAGTGGATGTTTTGAGTGTGTAGGATGTTTTGTGTGTGAGTGAATTTGTGAGTGAGTGGAGGATGTTTTGTGTGTGTAGGATGTTTTGTGTGTGTATGTGTGTGAGTGAGTAAGTGAGTGTGTGGAGGATGTTTTGTGTGTGTGAGTGAGTGAGTGAGTGAGTGAGTGAGTGAGTGAGGGAGTGAGTGGAGGATGTTTGTGTGTCATACCACACTAGCACCCATGCTGGTCTGCCCACTCCCTAGCCAGGGCATGGATGCAGAGGCTGCCATGTCTTTGGGGTTGAAGTGGGACGGGGTAGAGGAGGCCTGGGCAACGTTAGTGTGGGAAGAACGGTAGTCCACGTCATCAGAACTGAGGAGAGAAAGAAGTCCAACACAATGTATGAATATGTGTATATGTGTATGTGTATATGTGTGTGTAACAGTGTACTGACCTGTGTGACTCCTTGTCAAAGTCCTCTCCTATCCAGGTGTAGGGCTGAGCAGCTAACAGAGTGGACACATCAACCTCCTGCACGTCGTGAGTGGACGCCAGCACTATCTCATTGGTGTTAGCCTGGAGGGGGAGGAGAGAGGGGGGAGGGAGGGAGAGAAGAGGGGGGGAGGGAGAGAAGAGGGGGGACGAGGGAGGGAGAGAAGAGAGGGGACGAGGGAGGGAGAGAAGAGAGGGGACGAGGGAGGGAGAGAAGAGAGGGGACGAGGGAGGGAGAGAAGAGCGGGGAGGGGACGAGGGAGGGAGAGAAGAGGGGGGGGGGGGTGGGAGGGAAGAGGGGGGAGAGAAGTGAGGGGAGGAGGGGATAAGGGAGGGAGGAGGGGATAAGGGAGGGAGGGAGAGAAGAGGAGGGAGGGAGGGAGAGAAGAGGGGGAGGGAGGGAGAGAAGAGAGGGGGGAGGGAGAGAAGAGAGGGGGGAGGGAGAGAAGAGGGGGGAGGGAGGGAGAGAAGAGAGGGGGGAGGGAGGGAGAGAAGAGAGGGGACAAGGGAGGGAGAGAAGAGGGGGGAGGGGACGAGGGAGGGAGAGAAGAGGGGGGGAGAAGAGGGGGAGAAGAGAGGGGAGGAGGGGATAAGGGAGGGAGAGAAGAAGGGGGAGGGGGGAGGGAGAGAAGAGGGGAGGAGGGGACGAGGGAGGGAGAGAAGAGGGGACGAGGGGGGAGGGAGAGAAGAGGGGAGGAGGGGACGAGGGAGGGAGAGAAGAGGGGACGAGGGAGGGAGAGAAGAGGAGACGAGGGAGAGAAGAGGGGGGAGGGGAGGAGGGAGGGAGAGAAGAGGGGACGAGGGAGGGAGAGAAGAGGGGGGAGGGGAGGAGGGAGGGAGAGAAGAGGCCAGTAAATGTATACCACATCATCTGAATGAGTAGACACATTCCAACGTACAGAACATTTATATTTGGTGAACTGTGTGTTAACCCCCCTAAGGCTGATGTCCACGCCCATGTGGAAATCTATTTAGCAGAATACAAAAATCCATCAGTTTAAGTTACAGATATCATTTCTTTTGCATTGGATGTGTCTCAATCCACCGCATCCGCCTAAGTAACACTTCCGCATTTGGGGTGAAAGGTGACAGAGCTAGAGCAGTGTTTGTCAGACCATGAGACATCAGAAAATCGGTACTCTCACAAAATCGTCTGTAGCGACGGAACGGTTTGGACAAAAATCCCTTTACGGAGGAGACTCTCAGGAACACGATGGTGTTCTTCATTTTGCTCTACGACCCCCACAAGCGTCTTGGGACTGGTCTGAAGCCGATACTGCCGATCTGCCAACTTCTGTCTGTAGGGTCCCAACAGTTTGGGCTAAACACTGATCTGTGTAAAGGTGAGACTCTCAGGAACACGTATACATGGGCTGTTCTGCTCTAGGACGTCCACAGGTCTCACAAGTCCAGTCTGAAGGTCCCCCGGTACCAGTTTAAAATAATTTATGGAAGTATATATGGAGACTGTTTAGTGACAAAAATAAGGGATTAAATAGATGTAAAAAAATTATCAAATTAGACGGGGCTTAGACTGTTATATGTTAATGGTGTCGGACTCTAAAACCTGACGTAGTTTGACATTCAGGTGCCATGTTCATCAAATGGGAAAGCTTTGTGTGTGGGTGTCTGTGTGCACTGCAGAGGTCTCTCACCCTGTTGATGGCGAAGGCCATGATGATGTCAGACTCCTTGTGGATGATCTTAGCATTCCTTCCTGGGTAGCCTAAGTCTCCCTCCACCTGGAACACATTATCACAGCACCCGCCATCATTTAGTACACCTGGTACATACATACTGTACACAGACACACAATGTCTTAGCATAGACACCTGTTACATACACACACAGCCACACGCTATCACAACACCCCTACACTGACACACAGCCACACACAGCAGTGACACAGTGAGCACTCAGAGAGAACATGCAGGTTAGGTCCACGTGACACCTCTCTGTCAGAGCTGGAAGAGGGGCTGGAATAAGTCATCATTACAGAGGGGATGATAGTATTTAGGAAGAGATGAAGAATGGGTCCAGCAGCAGAAGAATGAAAGACTTTAGGCCCAGCTATAGAAGGAATGACCAGACAGAGACAGACCATGTGTCAGTGGGGGTAGAGACAGACCGTGTGTCAGTGGGGGTAGAGACAGACCGTGTGTCAGTGGGGGTAGAGACAGACCGTGTGTCAGTGGGGGTAGAGACAGACCGTGTGTT
The DNA here is from genome assembly GCF_045791955.1 of Oncorhynchus clarkii lewisi. NCBI lineage: Eukaryota > Metazoa > Chordata > Actinopteri > Salmoniformes > Salmonidae > Oncorhynchus > Oncorhynchus clarkii. The sequence goes on from NW_027261033.1 coordinate 231,872, forward strand.
AGTGGGGGGAGAGACAGACCGTGTGTTAGTGGGGGGAGAGACAGACCGTGTGTTAGTGGGGGGAGAGACAGACCGTGTGTTAGTGGGGGTAGAGACAGACCGTGTGTTAGTGGGGGCTAGAGACAGACCGTGTGTTAGTGGGGGGTAGAGACAGACCGTGTGTTAGTGGGGGGTAGAGACAGACCGTGTGTTAGTGGGGGGTAGAGACAGACCGTGTGTTAGTGGGGGTAGAGACAGACCGTGTGTTAGTGGGGGTAGAGACAGACCGTGTGTTAGTGGGGGTAGAGACAGACCGTGTGTTAGTGGGGGTAGAGACAGACCGTGTGTTGGTGGGGGTAGAGACAGACCGTGTCAGTGTGTTAGTGGGGGTAGAGACAGACCATGTCAGTGTGTTAGTGGGGGTAGAGACAGACCGTGTCAGTGTGGGTAGAGACAGACCGTGTCAGTGTGTTAGTGGGGGTAGAGACAGACCGTGTCAGTGTGTTAGTGGGGGTAGAGACAGACCGTGTCAGTGTGGGTAGAGACAGACCGTGTCAGTGTGTTAGTGGGGGTAGAGACAGACCGTGTCAGTGTGTTAGTGGGGGTAGAGACAGACCGTGTCAGTGTGTCAGTGGGGGTAGAGACAGACCGTGTCAGTGTGTCAGTGGGGGTAGAGACAGACCGTGTGTCAGTGGGGGTAGAGACAGACCGTGTGTCAGTGGGGGTAGAGACAGACCGTGTGTCAGTGGGGGTAGAGACAGACCGTGTGTCAGTGGGGGTAGAGACAGACCGTGTGTCAGTGGGGGTAGAGACAGACCGTGTGTCAGTGGGGGTAGAGACAGACCGTGTGTTAGTGGGGGTAGAGACAGACCGTGTGTTGGTGGGGGTAGAGACAGACCGTGTGTTGGTGGGGGTAGAGACAGACCGTGTGTTGGTGGGGGTAGAGACAGACCGTGTGTTGATGGGGGTAGAGACAGACCGTGTCAGTGTGTTGGTGGGGGTAGAGACAGACCGTGTCAGTGTGTTAGTGGGGGTAGAGACAGACCGTGTCAGTGTGTTAGTGGGGGTAGAGACAGACCGTGTCAGTGTGGTGAGGTGATGTAATGAGGTAGTGGGTTAGTGACAGACAGTGGGTTGAGGTGATGAGGTAGTGGGTTAGTGACAGACAGTGGGTTGAGGTGATGAGGTAGTGGGTTAGTGACAGACATTGGGTTGAGGTGATGAGGTAGTGGGTTAGTGAAAGACAGTGGGTTGAGGTGATGAGATAGTGGGTTAGTGACAGACCTTGTCAGTGGGGTGAGGTGATGTGATGAGGTAGGTTAGTGACAGACATTTGGGTGAGGTGATGTGATGAGTTAATGGGTTAGTGACAGTGAGGTGATGAGGTAGTGGGTTAGTGACAGGCCGTGTCAGTGGGGTGAGGTGATGTGATGAGTTAGTGGGTTAGTGACAGTGAGGTTAGGTAGTAGGTAAGGTTGCAAAATTATGCTAACTTTCCCCAAATTCTTACATTTTTCAGAAATCCTGGTTTAAGGATTACGGATTCTTATTCCTTCCTGATTCCAGGAATATTACAAATGTGATTTCTGGAAAACCCTGGTAGTGTTGGGTTAGTGAGTAGTAATGGTGAGGTGAAGCTCTGGAAAACCCTGGTAGTGTTGGGTTAGTGAGTAGTAATGGTAAGGTGAAGCTCTGGAAAACCCTAGTCATGGTGGGTTAGTGAGTAGTAATGGTGAGGTGAAGCTCTGGAAAACCCTGGTAGTGTTGGGTTAGTGAGTAGTAATGGTGAGGTGAAGCTCTGGAAAACCCTGGTCATGGTGGGTTAGTGAGTAGTAATGGTGAGGTGAAGCTCTGGAAAACCCTGGTAGTGTTGGGTTAGTGAGTAGTAATGGTGAGGTGAAGCTCTGGAAAACCCTGGTAGTGTTGGGTTAGTGAGTAGTAATGGTGAGGTGAAGCTCTGGAAAACCCTGGTAGTGTTGGGTTAGTGAGTAGCAATGGTGAGGTGAAGCTCTGGAAAACGCTAGTAGTGTTGGGATAGTGAGTAGTAATGGTGAGGTGAAACTCTGGAAAACCCTGGTAGTGTTGGGATAGTGAGTAGTAATGGTGAGGTGAAGCTCTGGAAAACCCTGGTCATGGTGGGTTAGTGAGTAGTAATGGTGAGGTGAAGCTCTGGAAAACCCTGGTAGTGTTGGGATAGTGAGTAGTAATGGTGAGGTGAAGCTCTGGAAAACCCTGGTAGTGTTGGGTTAGTGAGTAGTAATGGTGAGGTGAAGCTCTGGAAAACCCTGGTAGTGTTGGGATAGTGAGTAGTAATGGTGAGGTGAAGCTCTGGAAAACCCTGGTAGTGTTGGGTTAGTGAGTAGTAATGGTGAGGTGAAGCTCTGGAAAACCCTGGTAGTGTTGGGTTAGTGAGTAGTAATGGTGAGGTGAAGCTCTGGAAAACCCTGGTCATGGTGGGTTAGTGAGTAGTAATGGTGAGGTGAAGCTCTGGAAAACCCTGGTCATGGTGGGTTAGTGAGTAGTAATGGTGAGGTGAAGCTCTGGAAAACCCTGGTAGTGTTGGGTTAGTGAGTAGTAATGGTGAGGTGAAGCTCTGGAAAACCCTGGTAGTGTTGGGTTAGTGAGTAGTAATGGTGAGGTGAAGCTCTGGAAAACCCTGGTAGTGTTGGGTTAGTGAGTAGTAATGGTGAGGTGAAGCTCTGGAAAACCCTGGTCATGGTGGGTTAGTGAGTAGTAATGGTGAGGTGAAGCTCTGGAAAACCCTGGTAGTGTTGGGTTAGTGAGTAGTAATGGTGAGGTGAAACTCTGGAAAACCCTGGTCGTGTTGGGTTAGTGAGTAGTAATGGTGAGGTGAAGCTCTGGAAAACCCTGGTCGTGTTGGGTTAGTGAGTAGTAATGGTGAGGTGAAGCTCTGGAAAACCCTGGTAGTGTTGGGTTAGTGAGTAGTAATGGTGAGGTGAAACTCTGGAAAACCCTGGTCGTGTTGGGTTAGTGAGTAGTAATGGTGAGGTGAAACTCTGGAAAACCCTGGTAGTGTTGGGATAGTGAGTAGTAATGGTGAGGTGAAGCTCTGGAAAACCCTGGTAGTGTTGGGTTAGTGAGTAGTAATGGTGAGGTGAAGCTCTGGAAAACCCTGGTAGTGTTGGGTTAGTGAGTAGTAATGGTGAGGTGAAACTCTGGAAAACCCTGGTAGTGTTGGGATAGTGAGTAGTAATGGTGAGGTGAAGCTCTGGAAAACCCTGGTCGTGTTGGGATAGTGAGTAGTAATGGTGAGGTGAAGCTCTGGAAAACCCTGGTCATGATGGGTTAGTGAGTAGTAATGGTGAGGTGAAGCTCTGGAAAACCCTGGTAGTGTTGGGTTAGTGAGTAGTAATGGTGAGGTGAAGCTCTGGAAAACCCTGGTCATGGTGGGTTAGTGAGTAGTAATGGTGAGGTGAAGCTCTGGAAAACCCTGGTCGTGTTGGGTTAGTGAGTAGTAATGGTGAGGTGAAGCTCTGGAAAACCCTGGTAGTGTTGGGTTAGTGAGTAGTAATGGTGAGGTGAAGCTCTGGAAAACCCTGGTCATGGTGGGTTAGTGAGTAGTAATGGTGAGGTGAAGCTCTGGAAAACCCTGGTCATGGTGGGTTAGTGAGTAGTAATGGTGAGGTGAAGCTCTGGAAAACCCTGGTCATGGTGGGTTAGTGAGTAGTAATGGTGAGGTGAAGCTCTGGAAAACCCTGGTCATGGTGGGTTAGTGAGTAGTAATGGTGAGGTGAAACTCTGGAAAACCCTGGTAGTGTTGGGTTAGTGAGTAGTAATGGTGAGGTGAAACTCTGGAAAACCCTGGTCGTGTTGGGTTAGTGAGTAGTAATGGTGAGGTGAAACTCTGGAAAACCCTGGTAGTGTTGGGATAGTGAGTAGTAATGGTGAGGTGAATCTCTGGAAAACCCTGGTCGTGTTGGGATAGTGAGTAGTAATGGTGAGGTGAAGCTCTGGAAAACCCTGGTCATGGTGGGTTAGTGAGTAGTAATGGTGAGGTGAAGCTCTGGAAAACCCTGGTAGTGTTGGGTTAGTGAGTAGTAATGGTGAGGTGAAGCTCTGGAAAACCCTGGTCATGGTGGGTTAGTGAGTAGTAATGGTGAGGTGAAGCTCTGGAAAACCCTGGTCATGGTGGGTTAGTGAGTAGTAATGGTGAGGTGAAGCTCTGGAAAACCCTGGTCGTGTTGGGTTAGTGAGTAGTAATGGTGAGGTGAAGCTCTGGAAAACCCTGGTAGTGTTGGGTTAGTGAGTAGTAATGGTGAGGTGAAGCTCTGGAAAACCCTGGTCATGGTGGGTTAGTGAGTAGTAATGGTGAAGTGAAGCTCTGGAAAACCCTGGTAGTGTTGGGATAGTGAGTAGTAATGGTGAGGTGAAGCTCTGGAAAACCCTGGTCGTGTTGGGTTAGTGAGTAGTAATGGTGAGGTGAAGCTCTGGAAAACCCTGGTGGTGTTGGGTTAGTGAGTAGTAATGGTGAGGTGAAGCTCTGGAAAACCCTGGTCGTGTTGGGTTAGTGAGTAGTAATGGTGAGGTGAAACTCTGGAAAACCCTGGTAGTGTTGGGATAGTGAGTAGTAATGGTGAGGTGAAGCTCTGGAAAACCCTGGTCGTGTTGGGTTAGTGAGTAGTAATGGTGAGGTTAAACTCTGGAAAACCCTGGTAGTGTTGGGATAGTGAGTAGTAATGGTGAGGTGAAGCATGCCAAGTGATTAGAAGAGAGACTTACACAGCCCTGAGCAGGTACCAGTTCATACTGTACAGACAGACACCTTGATACTACCTTGTTGGACCTGAGAGCTCCAGATACACAGTTTGGGCTGAGGAGATCCATATAGCCTTCAACACACTACACAACACATGCACAAAACACAAAATGAAGAAAACAAAAATGACAGGGTTGTTTGGATGGTAGATACACGCAGCCACACACACAGTCAGTGTGTCAATACGTGGAAGGCTTCTACCAACCCAAACAATGTCCAATCACATGGTAACAGAGTGGAGTGCTGGGGAGATAGGAGAGGTCTCTCTCAATGTAATGACAGTGGGTGGAGGGGAGGGTGGGGCACAGTCTCAACACCAAAGTCAAAATAAACACACCTTAAAGAGTTTACTTACTGGAAGTCAGATATAAGGTAGTTTGAAATCACATCTTTAACTTTCTACTCAAATCTCAACAAAGCAGGATCTATGTATGTGGTTATAATTGCGTTTAGAAAGGAGATGCACCATATAAGATGACTGTCTGTGTTAGCAGATGTCTTCAGACATGATCATGAACATTTGAATAATACTAATAATAGAGGTGATGATAGTAGTAGTGATGGTGTGCAGACATCACAGAATTCTCTGTTCTTGATTACACAATACAAGGCCGTCAAAACCATAATAATAACAATAGAAGTGTGTGTGTGTGTGTGTGTGTGTGTGTGTGTGTGTGTGTGTGTGTGTGATATACACTACTCTTCAGAAGTTAAATTAACTGGGCCATAATGTACAAAATAATTATGGACCTTACTCAAAATACAGAATATATAAAATATAAATCAATAGAATTTGGGATTTGAAGAACTATTGTTGTGAAGATGATTCTAAGGACACATCCAGACTGATGATCTGTCTGACATGGTGCATGTTGTAGGAGAGGCTGGACTGGAGGAGGTAACACTATGTTAAACCTGTTTCTCAGAAGTTACCTGCTATGTACTCATTAACAAGTTAGGTGCTTTAATGACACCTTTCTGAATCCACTTAATTAATCATTAACAAGTTAGGTGCTATAATGACACCTTTCTGAATCCACTTAATTAATCATTAACAAGTTAGGTGCTATAATGACACCTTTCTGAATCCACTTAATTAATCATTAACAAGTTAGGTGATATAATGACACCTTTCTGAATATACCTTGAAACATATAATGACCAATTGACTAGTTTAATGTGTAAGTAATAACCAGGTAAATAAAGGATGCCTGGTGTATGAGACCAGACATGCTGTAGATGTAGGGGACAGACAGACAGACACAGATTGTACCAGGGGTCCAGTTTAGCTCGTTACCTCGCTCTGCTTCCTCTTCTTAGTGAAGATATAGCGAATCAGAGTCTCCTGAAGAACTTCCTGTTTCACCAGGTAGTGCCAAAGACGCCTCGCAGGGAACGAAATGTGGTTCTTATTCCTGGAACACGAGACACACACACAGAAACATGTGAGAACATGGGTGTGTGTGTGTAGTCTAAGTATCTGTGTGTGTAGTCTATGGTCTATGTATCTGTGTGTAGTCTATGTATCTGTGTGTGTAGTCTATGGATCTCTCTCTGTGTGTGTGTGTGTGTGTGTGTAGTCTATGTATCTGTTTGTAGTCTATATATCTGTGTATCTGTGTGTAGTCTATGTATCTCTGTGTGTGTGTGTGTGTGTGTGTGTGTGTGTAGTCTAAGTATCTGTGTGTGTAGTCTATGGTCTATGTATCTGTGTGTGTAGTCTATGTTCTGTGTGTAGTCTATGTATCTGTGTGTGTAGTCTATGGATCTCTCTCTGTGTGTGTGTGTGTGTGTGTGTGTAGTCTATGTATCTGTGTGTAGTCTATATATCTGTGTATCTGTGTGTGGTCTATGTATCTGTTTGTGGTCTATGTATCTGTGTGTGAGTGTGTGTAGTCTATGTATCTCTCTGTGTGTGTGTGTGTGTGTGTGTGTGTGTGTGTGTGTGTGTGTGTGTGTGTGTGTGTGTGTGTGTGTGTGGTCTATGTATCTGTGTGTGTAGTCTATGTATCTGTGTAGTATATGTATCTGTGTGTGTGTGTAGTCTATGTATCTGTGTGTGTGTGTGTGTGTGTGAATAATACCCACTTGAAAGGTGTGTTGTCAGGCTCCAGCATGGCCTTGTGTCTCAGTATGGCGGGCCCCCCTCCTGTGCTGAGGTCAGTGGGGTAGGTGTTGATGTAGTTGGGAGGAGGACCATCAAACTTGTTCATCCTCTCCTGGAGTTGGGTCTCCCAGTTCTCTAGTGTCTTCAGCACAGCATTCCCCAGAGGAGATGTCACCGGCAGGTCTGATGGAGGGAGGATAGGACGATAACAGAAAGAAAAACTGTTTTGGTTGCGCCGCTCTAGAGAGTGAGTGAGTGAGTGAGTGAGTGAGTGAGTGAGTGAGTGAGTGAGTGGGTGAGTGGGTGAGTGGGTGAGTGGGTGAGAGTGAGTGAGTGAGTGAGTGTTGAATATTTTCCCGGTATATTACAATTGTTCCATCCCCAGAATAATTCACTTTTCTCCCGGGGTACACGGAATATCCCTTCAAAACTGGAAGTGTCATTCAAAAGCATTATAAAGTATATAAATAGGCCTGTCTGGATGTAATTAGAGCTTTGATCCAAAATTCAACCCTGATGCTACCTGAGCCTGATGAGCCCTACATTAAAGACATTTACTGAGCCCTACATTAAAGACATTTACTGAGCCCTACACATTAAAGACATTTACTGAGCCCTACATTAAAGACATTTACTGAGCCCTACATTAAAGACATTTACTGAGCCCTACATTAAAGACATTTACTGAGCCCTACATTAAAGACATTTACTGAGCCCTACATTAAAGACATTTACTGAGCCCTACATTAAAGACATTTACTGAGCCCTACATTAAATACATTTACTGAGCCTTACACATTAGACATTTACTGAGCCCTACACATTAGACATTTACTGAGCCCTACATTAAAGACATTTACTGAGCCCTACATTAAAGACATTTACTGAGCCTTACACATTAGACATTTACTGAGCCCTACACATTAGACATTTACTGAGCCCTACATTAAAGACATTTACTGAGCCCTACACATTAAAGACATTTACTGAGCCCTACATTAAAGACATTTACTGAGCCCTACATTAAAGACATTTACTGAGCCCTACATTAAAGACATTTACTGAGCCCTACATTAAAGACATTTACTGAGCCCTACATTAAAGACATTTACTGAGCCCTACATTAAAGACATTTACTGAGCCCTACATTAAAGACATTTACTGAGCCCTACATTAAAGACATTTACTGAGCCCAAGCCCAAAAAAGCCCAAATGATGGTGCCCTTATCCAATACATATATGATATAGTCTACTGCACATTACACACGACAGAAAAACATAAAAGCCCATAGATGTAGCTAGCTATATGCTCTCTTGACTAAATAAATGAACCTAGCTCCAGTAGGTTAATCTGTATTCCTGTACTGCATTGTATTATACTGATTATGAACTGGTTTTACTCACCTCATTCAAACCATGATAAAGCAGGGAGAGATCATGTGATTCTGGTGCAGCACATGCAGCCTACAAAGTTGCTACAGGCTAGCAAATTAGATTTGAATTCTGAAATTGAATAGGGCCTATTTGTATAATTAGTAGGCTGACCTTTCATAATATTTCCCCTAATGTTACTAGCTAACCTCCTCTTTCTCTATTGTTGCTTCATTCCTTCCTCTCTTTCAACAGTTCAATGAATTACGTTTTGTTGTCCTTATCTTCATCATTCTAAAGACATCATTGAATAATATAGGACCAGAATTAGATGCAGAAGGCTTTCACTTCTCTTCATGAAGATTGAATGGTTATGGGTCTGAATAAATAACTGTTATAACCTACCACCATCGTGAGTTCACTCTTCTTTCAAACTACCTGTTTGTTCTATTGGCTGCTGTATTTAACATTCAGCAAACAAGAGCTTGTGTCCCTCTTCTGATAGTCTATTGGCATAAGAAACGCAAAAATATAATAATGTCCAACAAACTATTCTACTGTATCTTTTCCTGCATGAGACTCCAAGAGCTAAGGAGCGTTATTTAGGGAGAGAGGCCAGCGGAGCACAGGTGTGTGCGTACTGAGCAAGAGACAAGAGGCTATTCATTAGAAGCTTATTATGCATAACCCATAATTAATTTGCTAAATATAAGACTAATACTGCATTGAATGTATTACCTGAAAGAAGTGGGCTAGGACATTTATATATAAAGAACAATCTAGAACAGGATGATCTATTTTGGATGCAATTTGAATGGAGTTGATGGAGAGAGAGAAAGACAGAGTGCTCGGTCAGGCACTGATTTAAAGCAACGATATTCGAGTGACAGACTGTTTTAAAACTCTGCGGCTACAATACAAAATATATATCTTTACAATGAATAAATAAGGTGACCCCTGAAAGCCAGATGGAGTTGGGTATATTAGACAACACTTGGTTTTATATTACTGTAATATAGACTATGCTGCAGAAAATACAGGCCTTCCTGTCACAAGAAAACAAGTTACCATGATGAGATGATAGGTCTACATGCATTCTGAACTGTCCCCACCCTGAGATGGTCTCTCTGTCCCCACCCTGAGATGGGCTCTCTGTCCCCACCCTGAGATGGGCTCTCTGTCCCCACCCTGAGATGGGCTCTCTGTCCCCACCCTGAGATGGGCTCTCTGTCCCCACCCTGAGATGGGCTCTCTGTCCCCACCCTGAGATGGGCTCTCTGTCCCCACCCTGAGATGGGCTCTCTGTCCCCACCCTGAGATGGGCTGTCTGACATCACATATAATTTAACATTTCCATTTCACTTCTTGCTGTTCATATAAATAATTTATTATCATTTACCAGTTTCTCGCAGTTATTTATCCCGGGAAATGGAGTGGTTTTGAGCAGTAAATCCCGGTAAACGGTTTCCTGCCATTCAACCCTAGTGTGTGTGTGTTTGTGTGTACCTGTGAAGTCCAGTCCAGTGAGAGGGAGGAAGGTCTTGACGTTATGTAGAGCCAGTTTCACCATGACCAGACGGATCAGAGACCAACTACACACAGAGACAGAGAGAGGAGAGAGAGGGGAGAGAGAGGGGAGAGAGAGGGGAGAGAGAGAGGAGAGAGAGAGGAGAGAGGAGAGAGAGAAGAGAGAGAGAAGAGAGGAGACAGAAGAGAGGAGAGAGAGAGAGGAGAGAGAGGAGAGAGAGGAGAGAGAGGAGAGAGAGAGAGGAGAGAGGAGAGATATAGGAGAGAGGAGAGAGAGAGGAGAGAGAGAGGAGAGAGAGAGAGGAGAGAGAGAGGAGAGAGAGAGGAGAGAGAGTAGAGAGAGAGTAGAGAGAGTAGAGAGAGTAGAGAGAGAGTAGAGAGAGAGTAGAGAGAGAGTAGAGAGAAGAGAGAGAGTAGAGAGAGAAGAGAGAGAGTAGAGAGAGAAGAGAGAGAGTAGAGAGAAGAGAGAGAGGAGAGAGAAGAGAGAGGAGAGAGAAGAGAGAGAGAGGAGAGAGAGAGGAGAGAGAAGAGAGAGAGAGAGGAGAGAGAGAGGAGAGAGAAGAGAGAGAGAGGAGAGAGAAGAGAGAGAGAGGAGAGAGAGTAGAGAGAAGAGAGAGAGCATACCATGACATTACAGGTAAGATGGCAGGGTGTTGAATCTTAGTAGAAAATACTCTGAACAATCAGTGTACCATGGCCCAATACAAAGGGCTGTCCACAGCTGAACTCTACTTAGATGTCAAGTAGGAAAAGGCACAACAATGACACACCTGTATGAGTTGGGGTCAGAGTGTTCAGTCATCTGTGTGTCAGAGAGGAAGGCATCATCATCATCGTCGTCATCATCCTCCTCTCCGCTCTCATCTGAGTCATACAGAGCTCCACTGTCTGACAGGGGCAGGAAGGGCTGGGGGGGAGAGGGAGGAGGAGAGGGAGGAGGAGAGAGAAAGGAGAGCTTATTTGTTTGTGTCTATTTTGATGTTTTAATGACTGTATGTACCAACAAATGGTTTGTCAGTGAGCGTATGTATATAGTGGTGTTGTGCGGAGCAGCATCACGCCTTACTTTGGCCACAAAGTAGTCCCACATGCTGAGCTCTGGCGGAATGAACTTCTCCCTGTAGGCGGGTCTCTCTGCAGGGACGGGAGGGGGGGTGGCAGGGACCTCCTTTACTGGACGACCAGGAACCAGCATCCTCATATTAAACCGTCGTCTGAGTCGATCCACATCCTCTGCCGGGGGAGGGGCTGGCACGGCTAGAGGAGGGGATGGTGGGTGTGGGAGAGAGATTGTTAGTACATATGTTTTTTTTTATAGAAACATTTTTACATGACTGCTGCCTTGTAAGAGATGAAGAGGAGTTGATCACGCATCATCGTCTTCATCACCCAGTAGAGCCCAGGAGAGGTTAGGGGGTACAGGTGGAAGGCACAGCACCAGGGTTTAGGCTCAATTCCATTTCAATTCAGGAAACAAACTGAATTGACTGAACTGATTATTGACTCCAGCAACCCTGCACAGCATCTGTGTTAGCGTTTGGGCCCAGCGTCTTCCTGGTCAGGTCACATGGTTATGGTAAACTCTGGGCCCAAGACATGGAGAGACACAGAAACACATACAGAGGAGAGCGGACACGACAGACACAGACGTTTTAACACAAACCTGGACCGTTATCCTGGGTGACTATCTCTGGAACCACTGAGACGAGAGACAAACCAAGACAACAGCGTAAGACGCACACGTTCAACACACACACGTACAACACACACACACACACACACACATGTACAACACACACACACACACACACGTTCAACACACACACACACGTTCAACACACACACACGCGTTCAACACACACACACGCGTTCAACACACACACAAAAACACACACGTACAAGACACACACACACGTACAAGACACACACACACGTACAACACACACACACACGTACAACACACACACACACACGTACAACAGACACACGTACAACACACACACACACGTCAGACTACAAGACAATACAGTCAAGGTGATCACAATAACTCATTATACTATATATCATGATGAGACTGGTTAGAATGGTTATGAATGGTTATATGACCAGAGGTTTCTAATAATATTCTAATCAACGTCTGTCTGCTGGTTGAAAGGCTTCTGAGTCCTTGAGGGTAATCTGCATGGCTTGTGACCTGGTATACAACAGAGAGAGACCAAGGACCCTTATATCTCAGCTCTCCAGAGGGTGGGTGGGTGGGTGGGGGTGTGTGGGTGTGTGTGTGTGTGTGTGTGTGTGTGTGTGTGTGTGTGTGTGTGTGTGTGTGTGTGTGTGGCAGACAAGGTAGCAGTACTTTTTACAGAGCTGAGTCTTATAGACTACTTGGCATTTTGAAATAAAGCATTCTTCTCTCAACTCTTCTCCTCCACCCTTCTCTCCCCTCCTCTCATTTCCTCTGTTCTCTCCTCTCCACATCCTCCCCCACCAGCCTCTTTTCCTCCTCTCCTTTCCTCTGTTCTCTCCACATCCTCCCAAAACCAGCCTCTTCTCCTCCACCCTTCTCTCCCCTCCTCTCCTCTCTTTTCCTCTGTTCTCTCCTCTCCACATCCTCCCCCACCAGCCTCTTTTCCTCCTCTCCTTTCCTCTGTTCTCTCCACATCCTCCCAAAACCAGCCTCTTCTCCTCCACCCTTCTCTCCCCTCCTGTCCTTTCCTCTGTTCTCTCCTCTCCACATCCTCTCCCACCAGCCTCTTTTCCTCCTCTCCTTTCCTCTGTTCTCTCCTCTCCACATCCTCTCCCACCAGCCTCTTTTCCTCCTCTCCTTTCCTCTGTTCTCTCCTCTCCACATCCTCTCCCACCAGCCTCTTTCCCTCCTCTCCTTTCCACTGTTCTCTCCTCTCCACATCCTCCCCCACCAGCCTCTTCTCCTCTCCCCACTTCTCCACTCCTCCCCTTTCACCCACATCCTGAAAGAACACTTGACTTCAAAGAAAAGTTATCAAGTCTAAATGTGAACACAAAAGCACATTGATTTATTTAACACAATCTGCTAATAATGTCTGATCACTACAGGTTGGTTCCAAAACAGTATTCAGAAGAACTGATATTCAGAATTAGTTTGTCTACCGTCACAACTAATAAGTAATAATAAATATGTTGAATTACAGTTGTGTTGCTTTCATCAAGCACCTAACTCCAATACCACAATCACATGCTAGTAACTAACAACACAGTTACTACAGTACACCATCACGGATACTACTGATCCACACTAGATCACAGAGGCAGTGGAGGCTGGTGAGGGGAGGACGGCTCATAATAATGGAGGAACAACACAGTTACTACAGTACACCATCACGGATACTACTGATCCACACTAGATCACAGAGGCAGTGGAGGCTGGTGAGGGGAGGACGGCTCATAATAATGGAGGAACAACACAGTTACTACAGTACACCATCACGGATACTACTGATCCACACTAGATCACCCAGGCAGTGGAGGCTGGTGAGAGGAGGACGGCTCATAATAATGGAGGAACAACACAGTTACTACAGTACACCATCACGGATACTACTGATCCACACTAGATCACCCAGGCAGTGGAGGCTGGTGAGGGGAGGACGACTCATAGTAAGGGCTGGAATGGAAATAATGGAATAGAATCAAACACCATTCATTCCATTCCAGACATTACTATACAGCCCAGTTAGTGTTTTTTTTTAAATATATATTTTTTACATTTATTTAACTAGGCTCAGTTAAGAACAAATTCTTATTTTCAATGACAGCCTAGGAACAGTGGGCAGAACGACAGATTTGTAACCTTGTCAGCTTGGGATTTGAATTTGCAACCTTTTGGTTATTAGTCCAATGCTCTAACCACTAGGCTACCCTGCCGCCCCATGTACCTTGTTTACCCTTAGCCCAGTTAGAGTACCTGGTTTACCCTTAGTTAAGGCAGACCTATAGCCCAGTGAGTGTACCTGGTTTACCCTTAGTTGAGGCAGACCTATAGCCCAGTGAGTGTACCTGGTTTACCCTTAGTTGAGGCAGACCTATAGCCCAGTGAGTGTACCTGGTTTACCCTTAGTTAAGGCAGCCCTATAGCCCAGTGAGTGTACCTGATTTACCCTTAGTTAAGGCAGACCTATAGCCCAGTGAATGTACCTGGTTTACCCTTAGTTAAAACAGACCTATAGCCCAGTGAGTGTACCTGGTTTACCCTTAGTTAAGGCAGACCTATAGCCCAGTGAGTGTACCTGGTTTACCCTTAGTTAAGGCAGACCTATAGCCCAGTGAATGTACCTGGTTTACCCTTAGTTAAGGCAGACCTATAGCCCAGTGAGTGTACCTGGTTTACCCTTAGTTAAGGCAGACCTATAGCCCAGTGAGTGTACCTGGTTTACCCTTAGTTAAGGCAGACCTATAGCCCAGTGAGTGTACCTGGTTTACCCTTAGTTAAGGCAGACCTATAGCCCAGTGAGTGTACCTGGTTTAGCTTTAGTTAAGCCAGGCCTGAAGCACAGTGAGCGTACCTGGTTTAGCTTTAGTTAAGCCAGGCCTGAAGCACAGTGAGCGTACCTGGTTTAGCTTTAGTTAAGCCAGGCCTGAAGCACAGTGAGCGTACCTGGTTTAGCTTTAGTTAAGCCAGGCCTGAAGCACAGTGAACGTACCTGGTTTAGCTTTAGTTAAGCCAGGCCTGAAGCACAGTGAGTACCTGGTTTAGCTTTAGTTAAGCCAGGCCTGAAGCACAGTGAGCGTACCTGGTTTAGCTTTAGTTAAGCCAGGCCTGAAGCACAGTGAGCGTACCTGGTTTAGCTTTAGTTAAGCCAGGCCTGAAGCACAGTGAGCGTACCTGGTTAAACCTTGCAGTGCATTTCCACATAACACGATGGGGGCGATGAAACAACGGGGGCCCATTCATTTTCAATGGAGGGAAGTGAAGTGGTCGGGGGGAGGGTTGGTGGATGCGAGCATGAATACGGCGGGAACAAAGTTGGCGAAAGCTGAAATGTATGCAAATACTCTGCGATATACCAACGCTATTGACCAATCGAAGTTCACTCAAGCTTCCAACCCCTACTGGATTGGCTGCTTGCTAGCCTGCTTGCTAGCACCCACATGAGGACAAAGCAAGCATGGCTATCCGAATTATCGTGTTATGTGGAAATGCACTGTTAGTTAACCCAGACCTGAAACACAGTGAGTACCTGGTTTAGCCTTAGTCCCTGAGTCAGGTTCAGAGGTCACTGATGATGACGAGTCCGTTCTAGCTTTACCTGCTGCTGCTGCTATGGTGACAGACAGATAGAGATGACACAATGAGATGGAAAACATGCCCACACACCTGCATAAACACACACACTCAGGTGCACGATACAATGAGATGAGACCACAGCACACAATAACAGAGACAGACAGAGATGTATTTCTGTCCGTTCAGAGAACCATGAACTTCCAACGAATAGTATCCTTACAGAAAACACCAGCTAACTTTCTGAGTAACACAGAGTGGGGAAACCACATTAGTGGCATTTACTGCACTGCAATACCACACCGCAAAACCAGCATGGTAGTAATCACTGCACCCAGCACTGCAAACCCACTGGAGCTCTGTTACTCACAGCTAGGTGCTGCTGTGTCCCCTGAATCAGTGTGGAGGGGCTGGGAGACACTGGGGCTGGGGGGAGGACCCTGCTCAGGCCTACCTGCCTCAATATCAACTGGCACAGTGGAGAGGGGAGGAGGAGTTATGTATGTCTGGCTAGTCATGGGAGGGAGGAGGGGCTTGCGTCTGATTTCCCAGCCTCAGGCATGAGTAAAAAAAGGGGGGTGAAACAAGGGAGGGGGAGGGAGTAGGGAAGAGAATGAGAGGTAAAGGTTAAAGGTTAAGTAGAATGTTACAACAGGGGACAGATAGGAGAGAGATGAGGGGAGACAGAAAACAGAGGACAGAACACAAAGGATAAACAAATGGGTAGAGGAGAGAGGTTGAGAGGTTGAGAGAGGTATAGAGGAGTAGAGGTATAGAGGAGTAGAGGTATAGAGAAAGAGAGAAGTAGTGAGAAAGAGAGAGGTAGAGAGGAGTACAGGTAGAGAGGAGTAGAGGTAGAGGAGGAGAGGTAGAGAGAAGTACAGGTAGAGAGGAGTAGAGGTATAGAGGAGTAGAGGTAGAGGAGGAGAGGTAGAGAGAAAGAGAGAAGTAGCGAGAAAGAGAGAGGTAGAGAGGAGTACAGGTAGAGAGGAGTAGAGGTATAGAGGAGTAGAGGTAGAGGAGGAGAGGTAGAGAGAAGGAGGTAGAGAGAAAGAGAGGTAGAGAGGGGTAGAGATAGAGAGGTAGAGAGAGAAAGAGGTAGAGAGAGAAAGTGAGGTAGAGAGAAGAGAAAGAGAGAGGTAGAGAGGAGGAGAGGTAGAGAGAAAGAGAGAGAGAGAGGAGGAGAGGTAGAGAGAAAGAGAGGGAGCGAGAGGTAGAAAGGGGTAGAGATAGAGAGAAAGAGAGGTAGAGAGAGAAAGAGAGGTAGAGAGGAGGAGAGAGGTAGAGAGGAGGAGAGAGGTAGAGAGGAGGAGGGAGGTAGAGAGGAGAGAGGTAGAGAGGAGAGAGAAAGAGAGGAGGATAGAGGTAGAGGAGGAGAGAGGTAGAGGAGGTAGAGAGGTAGAGAGGAGGTAGAGAGAGGAGAGAGGTAGAGAGGAGGAGAGAGGTAGAGAGGTAGAGAGGAGGAGAGATGTAGAGAGGAGGAGAGAGGAGGTAGAGAGGAGGAGAGAGGTAGAGAGGAGGAGAGAGGTAGAAAGGAGGAGAGAGGTAGAGAGGAGGAGAGAGGTAGAGGAGGAGAGAGGTAGAGGAGGAGAGAGGTAGAGAGGTCAGGGGTTACAAGCAGAGGGGTCTACTAAGTTACCTGGAGTGATCTCGGCGTTCCGTTTGGGTTTGATGATGATTTTAGCCCCACCTCCAAACACGGCCGCCCACATCTTGTTGCTGAGGGGGTGAGCAGCGAGGCGGAACAGTTCGTTGCCAGCGTGCATGCCCAGCCCATGGATGAGCAGGGACAGGTAAACTGCCACCACAGCCTCACACAGCAGCACGTTGAGCTTGGGCTGATCCTCGCCCTGAGCTGACTGAACCAGAGCAATCAGAGAGGACACACCTAGAGGAAAGAGGGAAATAGACAGACATTCATATAATACATTTCATGTAATTACATTTTTACAGAACACACTACTGATAGGTCAAATGAAGGCTTGAATAAATATAATGTCTTTGTACAACACAGAACAGCATTAGACTGATCTAATGATATTATTAGATAGTTATCTACTACAGAACCACATTAGACTGATCTAATGATATTATTAGATAGTTATCTACTACAGAACCACATTAGACTGATCTAATGATATTAGATAGTTATCTACTACAGAACCACATTAGACTGATCTAATGATATTAGATAGTTATCTACTACAGAACCACATTAGACTGATCTAATGATATTATCAGATAGTTATCTACTACAGAACCACATTAGACTGATCTAATGATATTAGATAGTTATCTACTACAGAACCACATTAGACTGATCTAATGATATTAGATAGTTATCTACTACAGAACCACATTAGACTGATCTAATGATATTATTAGATCGTTATCTACTACAGAACCACATTAGACTGATCTAATGATATTATTAGATAGTTATCTACTACAGAACCACATTAGACTGATCTAATGATATTATTAGATCGTTATCTACTACAGAACCACATTAGACTGATCTAATGATATTATTAGATAGTTATCTACTACAGAACCACATTAGACTGATCTAATGATATTATTAGATAGTTATCTACTACAGAACCACATTAGACTGATCTAATGATATTATTAGATAGTTATCTACTACAGAACCACATTAGACTGATCTAATGATATTATTAGATAGTTATCTACTACAGAACCAGACTCGTGCTGTAATAAGATTCCCGCTACATATTAACAGTGGAGAGATGGCGTGACACATCCATCCATCCCAGCGTCTCCTCCTGTTTTATTCCCCACAGGCTACAGAGCTGCTATTACTGAGTACCATCTGTTTCTCTCTCACTGTTAGTCATCTCTGTCTCTCTGTTTCTGTCAGTCATCTCTGTCTGTCCTCTCTCTCTCTCTCTGTGTTTCTTTCTCCCTCTTTATCAGTCCTCTCTCTGTCTGTTCTCTCAATTCAATTATTTTTGTCCTCTCCCTGTCCTCCCTCCCCTTCCCTCTTTCCCTACCTCTTGACAGATTCAGCAAACATAGCAGTCATGTTGTCCATTCAGCTGTCTGCTCAGACAATAATTTGATAGACATTCATTTACTGTGACTGGCAGAGCTGTGTGTGTACCTGGCCACTGTGTGGTGGCAGAGCTGTGTGTGTACCTGGCCACTGTGTGGGGGCAGAGCTGTGTGTGTACCTGGCCACTGTGTGGGGGCAGAGCTGTGTGTGTACCTGGCCACTGTGTGGTGGCAGAGCTGTGTGTGTACCTGGCCACTGTGTGGTGGCAGAGCTGTGTGTGTGTACCTGGCCACTGCGCGGGGGCAGAGGTGGGTGTGTACCTGGCCACTGCGCGGGGGCAGAGGTGGGTGTGTACCTGGCCACTGCTCGGGGGCAGAGGTGGGTGTGTACCTGGCCACTGCGCGGGGGCAGAGCTGTGTGTACCTGGCCACTGCGCGGGGGCAGAGGTGTGTGTGTACCTGGCCACTGCGCGGGGGCAGAGGTGTGTGTGTACCTGGCCACTGCTCGGGGGCAGAGCTGTGTGTACCTGGCCACTGTGTGGGGCAGAGCTGTGTGTGTACCTGGCCACTGCGCGGGGGCAGAGCTGTGTGTGTACCTGGCCACTGCGCGGGGGCAGAGCTGTGTGTGTACCTGGCCACTGCGCGGGGGCAGAGCTGTGTGTGTACCTGGCCACTGCGCGGGGGCAGAGCTGTGTATGTACCTGGCCACTGCGCGGGGGCAGAGCTGTGTGTGTACCTGGCCACTGCGCGGGGGCAGAGCTGTGTGTGTACCTGGCCACTGCGCGGGGCAGAGCTGTGTGTGTACCTGGCCACTGCGCGGGGGCAGAGCTGTGTGTGTACCTGGCCACCGTGTGGGGCAGAGCTGTGTGTGTACCTGGCCACTGCGCGGGGGCAGAGCTGTGTGTGTACCTGGCCACTGCGCGGGGGCAGAGCTGTGTGTGTACCTGGCCACTGCGTGGGGGCAGAGCTGTGTGTGTGTACCTGGCCACTGCGCGGGGGCAGAGCTGTGTGTGTGTACCTGGCCACTGCGCGGGGGCAGAGCTGTGTGTGTACCTGGCCACTGTGTGGGGTCAGAGGTGTGTGTGTACCTGGCCACTGCGCGGGGCAGAGCTGTGTGTACCTGGCCACTGCGCGGGGGCAGAGGTGTGTGTGTACCTGGCCACTGAGCGGGGGCAGAAGTGGGTGTGTACCTGGCCACTGCGCGGGGGCAGAGCTGTGTGTACCTGGCCACTGCGCGGGGGCAGAGGTGTGTGTGTACCTGGCCACTACGCGGGGGCAGAGGTGTGTGTGTACCTGGCCACTGCGCGGGGGCAGAGGTGGGTGTAGCATGCTCCTCGATGCTCTCGGTGCGTAACCGTCTCCTCTCACTCAGCAGCAGGCCCTGGTACACCATCCCTGTAAACTGATTGGCCTCTGCCTGGCTGCTGCAAGGTACCATGGGAAAGAGCCAAGGTCAGGATCAGACAGTCATGACAATTCATCTCAACAGGAAATGACAGTATGAACTCAAACTATAGGTCATCAAAACGTGTGTGTGTGTGTGTGTACCTGTAGCTATGGCTGTCACACAGGGCTTGATAGATGCAGGCAGACAGAGAGGCAGCCAGGGTGTGCAGGAGATTCACCTAGAGAGATGAGACAAACTACACTCATCTCATCTCATGGAGGAACAAACCATTTCTAGATGAATAGCCAGCATGAGACTATGACAGAAAGGTCTGCTGTGTGGGGATTTATCTTTGAATGAAGACTCCTTGTGACAATCATTTCTGTTGGCAGTTTAGTAGTGTGTTTTAAATGTGTGATCAGTTTGAACCCCCAGGCTGTCGTACTAACAGACCCATACATACCCTATCGTACTAACAGACCCATACATACCCAGTCGTACTAACAGACCCATACATACCCTGTCGTACTAACAGACCCATACATACCCTGTCGTACTAACAGACCCATACATACCCTGTCGTACTAACAGACCCATACATACCCTGTCGTACTAACAGACCCATACATACCCTGTCGTACTAACAGACCCATACATACCCTGTCGTACTAACAGACCCATACATACCCTGTCGTACTAACAGACCCATACATACCCTGTCGTACTAACATACCCATACATACCCTGTCGTCCATGAGGTCAGGGTGTGGAGGCAGCTCCATCTGTGTGATGGTGTGAAGGATGTCATGGATGTGGTTGCTAAGGTGGAGGACAGGGTTGGAGATCACTGTCTTGGTGGTGGCGATACTGGCTGAGAGGAGGGGGAGGGTGGTGGGGAGGGGCAGGGGGGACTGAAGCTGTTTCACTGTAGTCTCCTGGAGGAGGGGAGGAGAGGGGAGAATAAGAGAAAGGAGAGACAAGGGGAAGAGAAGAGCAAGAATATATCAGAGGTGATACGGGGAGGGAGGGAGGGAGGGAGAGAGAGAGAGAGAGAGTGAGTGAGAGTGAGAGAGAGTGTGTCTGACCTGTGTGTGTGTTTCTTCAGCACCTACCTGTTGGCTCTCTTGCAGCAGGAAGATGAGCTCCATGCGTACCGAGGTGACCCCCCCTCCCTTGGCTCCGTGCAGGCTGCAGTAGGACAGGAAGACTCGGAGCAGAGCCTGGTTCTTCCTCAGCCACGCCTTCCTCCTCTCAGCATGAAGCTGCTTGGCTGCGAGACGCCTACGCCCCAGCTGGTGGCGCTCATACGCCCCTGCCTCCGTACCCCCGCCACCCCCCAGGGACTCCTCAAACACGTCCTCTACTCCTCCTCCATCCTCCCATCTCTCCAGCTCCTGGCTCTCCTCCTTCCCCGTCACCTGAAGAAGAAAAGAGGACAGAGGGTTTGATCTTGAAGCTGTTCTGGTACTGTAGCAGTAACAGTTACAGGAAATACTGTTTAATTAAACTCTATCCAGTTCTGGTACAGTACGTCTGATGAGACGTGGTGGTTAGGATCTAGTAGGTGACATGGTTGGGGTCAATTACATTTCAATACAGTCAATTCAGGAAGTAAACTGACATTTTGGGAAAGTTAGCAGAAATGTGCAACCCTCTGAGTGTCCTTTAAAGGGAGCTGTGTACCTTGTAGTGGCAGATGCAGTGTGTGTGTGTGTGTACCTTGTAGTTGCAGATGCAGTGTGTGTGTGTGTGTGTGTGTGTGTGTGTGTGTGTGTGTGTGTGTGTGTGTGTGTGTGTGTGTACCTTGTAGTTGCAGATGCAGTGTGTGTGTGTGTGTGTGTGTGTGTGTACGTTGTAGTTGCAGATGCAGTGTGTGTGTACCTTGCAGTGGCAGATGGTGTGTGTGTACCTTGCAGTGGCAGATGGTGTGTGTGTACCTTGTAGTTGCAGATGGTGTGTGTACCTTGTAGTGGCAGATGTGTCTGTGTACCTTGTAGTGGCAGATGCAGTGTGTGTGTACCTTGTAGTGGCATATGGTGTGTATGTGTACCTTGTAGTGGCATATGGTGTGTGTGTACCTTGTAGTGGCAGATGGTGTGTGTGTACCTTGTAGTGGCAGATGGTGTGTGTGTGTACCTTGTAGTGGCAGATGGTGTGTGTGTGTAACTTGTAGTGGCAGATGGTGTGTGTGTGTAACTTGTAGTGGCAGATGGTGTGTGTATGTAACTTGTAGTGGCAGATGGTGTGTGTGTGTAACTTGTAGTGGCAGATGGTGTGTGTGTGTAACTTGTAGTGGCAGATGGTGTGTGTGTGTGTACCTTGTAGTGGCAGATGGTGTGTGTGTGTAACTTGTAGTGGCAGACGGTGTGTGTGTGTGTACCTTGTAGTGGCAGATGGTGTGTGTGTGTGTACCTTGTAGTGGCAGATGGTGTGTGTGTGTGTGTGTACCTTGTAGTGGCAGATGGTGTGTGTGTGTGTGTACCTTGTAATGGCAGATGGTGTGTGTGTGTAACTTGTAGTGGCAGATGGTGTGTGTGTGTGTAACTTGTAGTGGCAGATGGTGTGTGTGTACCTTGTAGTTGCAGATGGTGTGTGTGTGTGTACCTTGTAGTGGCAGATGGTGTGTGTACCTTGTAGTGGCAGATGGTGTGTGTGTGTACCTTGTAGTGGCAGATGGTGTGTGTGTACCTTGTAGTGGCAGATGGTCTATGTGTGTAACTTGTAGTGGCAGATGGTGTATGTGTGTAACTTGTAGTGGCAGATGGTGTGTGCGTGTAACTTGTAGTGGCAGATGGTGTGTGTGTGTAACTTGTAGTGGCAGATGGTGTGTGTGTGTGTAACTTGTAGTGGCAGATGGTGTGTGTGTGTGTACCTTGTAGTGGCAGATGGTGTGTGTGTGTGTACCTTGTAGTGGCAGATGGTGTGTGTGTGTGTGTACCTTGTAGTGGCAGATGGTGTGTGTGTGTGTGTACCTTGTAGTGGCAGATGGTGTGTGTGTGTGTACCTTGTAATGGCAGATGGTGTGTGTGTGTAACTTGTAGTGGCAGATGGTGTGTGTGTAACTTGTAGTGGCAGATGGTGTGTGTGTACCTTGTAGTTGCAGATGGTGTGTGTGTGTGTACCTTGTAGTGGCAGATGGTGTGTGTGTGTGTACCTTGTAGTTGCAGATGGTGTGTGTGTACCTTGTAGTTGCAGATGGTGTGTGTGTGTAACTTGTAGTGGCAGATGGTGTGTGTGTACCTTGTAGTTGCAGATGGTGTGTGTGTGTGTACCTTGTAGTGGCAGATGGTGTGTGTGTGTACCTTGTAGTTGCAGATGCAGTGTGTGTGTACCTTGTAGTGGCATATGGTGTGTGTGTACCTTGTAGTGGCAGATGGTGTGTGTGTACCTTGTAGTGGCAGATGGTGTGTGTGTACCTTGTAGTGGCAGATGGTCTATGTGTGTACCTTGTAGTGGCAGATGGTGTGTGTGTGTGTGTAACTTGTAGTGGCAGATGGTGTATGTGTGTAACTTGTAGTGGCAGATGGTGTGTGCGTGTAACTTGTAGTGGCAGATGGTGTGTGTGTGTAACTTGTAGTGGCAGATGGTGTGTGTGTGTGTACCTTGTAGTGGCAGATGGTGTGTGTGTGTGTACCTTGTAGTGACAGATGGTGTGTGTGTGTGTGTACCTTGTAGTGGCAGATGGTGTGTGTGTGTGTACCTTGTAATGGCAGATGGTGTGTGTGTGTAACTTGTAGTGGCAGATGGTGTGTGTGTGTGTAACTTGTAGTGACAGATGGTGTGTGTGTACCTTGTAGTTGCAGATGGTGTGTGTGTGTGTGTACCTTGTAGTTGCAGATGGTGTGTGTGTACCTTGTAGTTGCAGATGGTGTGTGTGTGTAACTTGTAGTGGCAGATGGTGTGTGTGTACCTTGTAGTTGCAGATGGTGTGTGTGTGTGTACCTTGTAGTGGCAGATGGTGTGTGTGTGTACCTTGTAGTGGCAGATGGTGTGTGTGTACCTTGTAGTGGCAGATGGTGTGTGTGTGTAACTTGTAGTGGCAGATGGTGTGTGTGTACCTTGTAGTGGCAGATGGTGTGTGTGTACCTTGTAGTTGCATATGGTGTGTGTGTGTGTGTACCTTGTCGTGGCAGATGGTGTGTGTGTGTGTACCTTGTAGTTGCAGATGGTGTGTGTGTGTACCTTGTAGTGGCAGATGGTGTGTGTGTGTAACTTGTAGTGGCAGATGGTGTGTGTGTGTACCTTGTAGTTGCAGATGCGGTGCATGGCCCCTATCTCCTTCTCTAACCAGCTGTAGAGCTGAAAGCGCAGCTTCCCTCCGTCCACCTCATAGCCCGTAGCTAACGTCCTGAGCTCTGTCATCAGTATCTTCAGACACGCTCTGAACTTCAGCTGCTCTGCGATCACGTCCACCTCAGACTCACCCTGAGAGCAGAGATGGTTCTGGAAATATGTAGCACTTAACTGTCATAATAACTCTATATTAACAGTGTCATACCTATATAATATTCTTACAGAAAAAATCATATTTTTAATTAGACTGATACATTAGATATTTTCAATAAACAAGAAAATGATTTATCGTGTTAAAAAAATGAAATGATCTTTTTGGATGATACGTTAACAGACAAGGAACTCCCAACACTACTTTCTCCACTATCACAGAGCTTATGTATCAACTCGGTGTTCTTTTAAAGTAATCTCAACAGTCAATTATATTGACTAGTGGTTATACTGACTAGTGGTTATATTGATGATGTCGCCAGCCCTACCTGAGAGTCCTCTCTCTGCAGCCCAGGTGGTCTCACCCCCCCAGACCCCTCGTCAGCTTTGGTCGCCTCATCAGTCTTCTTCATTGTTAGACCCCCATCAGTATCATCTTCATCGTTCTTATCATCTCCCCAGTCCAGCTGGAGTCCATCGTCCTCCACTTTGACCAGAGGTTGGCTCCAGTCCAGTGTGGCTGAGCTCTCCTCTGTACCCCAGGCAGGATTGGCCTTAACTGGGGCAGGAGAGGCCCAGTCCAGGGCCCCCTGGTTCCCATTCTCCAGGGGCAGGCTAGAGCTGACGTTGGCCATGGAAGAGCCTTTACTTAGGGGGGACGAGGAGACTGTCTTCTTGGTCACCTTGGGGATCTTAGAGAGCACCTCCAGGGCAAGCACTGGACAGCCCACCTTTATTACAAAACAGAATAACTCTATTAGTAACATTAGTAAGTAGCCTTCCACGAGCTGAAACCGCTCATATGGCAGAAGCCTCCTGTTTCTGTATGGTGAGGCAGCTTGATGTACTGTAAAACCCCCTGGACAGGACACTAGTCTATCTCCTGTTTCTGTAGGGTGAGGCAGCTTGATGTACAGTACACCCCCTGGACAGGACACTAGTCTATCTCCTGTTTCTGTATGGTGAGGCAGCTTGATCTACAGTACACCCCCTGGACAGGACACTAGTCTATCTCCTGTTTCTGTAGGGTGAGGCAGCTTGATGTACTGTAAAACCCCCTGGACAGGACACTAGTCTATCTCCAGTTTCTGTATGGTGAGGCAGCTTGATGTACAGTACACCCCCTGGACAGGACACTAGTCTATAGCAGGGCCTTACCCCCAATATATCTCTTTATTAGTAACATTACTTTTAGATGAATTAACTTATCCTTTATTTATAAAAGGTGAGAAAAATGATACTAATCTTAAAATACTGTTAGTATACAATGACTATAGTTTTTAATGCCGTGCCACATTACACCTTATAATAAGTGCTATACTACAGCCGTGGCCAAAGGTTTAGAGAATGACACAAATATTAACTTTCCCAAAGTTTGCTGCTTCAGTGTCTTCAGATATTTTAGTCAGTTACTATGGAATACTGAAGTATAATTACAAGCATTTCATAAGTGTCAAAGGCTTTTATTGACAATTACATGAAGTTGATGCAAAGAGTCAATATTTGCAGTGTTGACCCTTCTTTTTCAAGACCTCTGCAATCCACCCTGGCAGGCTGTCAATTAACTTCTGGGCCACATCCTGACTGATGGCAGCCCATTCTTGCGTAATCAATGCCTGGAGTTTGCCAGAATTTGTGGGTTTTTGTTTGTCCACCCGCCTCTTGCGGATTGACCACAAGTTCTCACTGGGATTAAGGTCTGGGGAGTTTCCTGGCAATGGACCCAAAATATCGATGTTTTATTCCCCGAGACACTTAGTTATCACTTTTGCCTTATGGCAAGGTGCTCCATCATGCTGGAAAAGGCATTGTTCGTCACCAAACTGTTCCTGGATGGTTGGGAGAAGTTGATCTCGGAGTGTTGGTACCATTCTTTATTCATGGCGGTGTTCTTAGGCAAAATTGTGAGTGAGCCCACTCCCTTAGCTGAGAAGCAACCGCACACATGAATAGTCTCAGGAAGCTTTACTGTTGGCATGACACAGGACTGATGGTAGCGCTCATCTTGTCTTCTCCGGATAAGCTTTTTTCCGGATTCCCCAAACAATCGGAAAGGGGATTCATCAGAGAAAATTACTTTACCCCAGTCCTCAGCAGTGCAATCCCTGTACCTTTTGCAGAATATCAGTCTGTCCCTGATGTTTTTCCTGGAGAGAAGTGGCTTCTTTGCTGCCCTTCTTGACACCAGGCCGTCCTCCAAAGTCTTTGCCTCACTGTGCATGCAGATTCTCACACCTGCCTGCTGCCATTCCTGAGCAAGCTCTGTACTGGTGGTGCCCCGATCCCACAGCTGAATCAACTTTAGGAGAAGGTCCTGTCGCTTGCTGGACTTTCTTGGGCGCCATGAAGCCTTCTTCACAACAATTGAACCGCTCTCCTTGAAGTTCTTGATGATCCGATAAATGGTTGATTTAGGTGCAATCTTACTGGCAGCAATATCCTTGCCTGTGAAGCCCTTTTTGTGTAAAGCAATGATGGCACGTGTTTCCTTGCAGGTAACCATGGTTGACAGAGGAAGAACAATAATTCCTAGCACCACCCTCCTTTTGAAGCTTCCAGTCTGTTATTCAAACTCAAATCTGCATGACAGAGTTATCTCCATCCTTGTCCTCGTCAACACTCACACCTGTGTTAACGAGAGAATCACTGACATGTCAGCTGGTCCTTTTGTGGCAGGGCTGAAATGCAGTGGAAATGTTGTTGGGGGATTCAGTTCATTTGCATGGCAAAGAGGGACCTTGCAATTAATTGCAATTCATCTGATCATTCTTCATAACATTCTGGAGTATATGCAAATTAACATCATACAAACTGAGGCAGCAGACTTTGTGAAAATTAATATTTATGTAATTCTCAAAACTTTTGGCCACGACTGTACAGGTATAATACAATATAATTTTTTAAGTTGTCAACTTTGTGTTATCTTCGATGCTTCTAAATGCATTGTATCCATGTGTGGTTGAATTGTGTTATTAAATGATTGATTAAAACAAATCAAAGACCTTGAAGTGTGCGTTGGCCGTGGTGAAGAAGAGTTTGCGTTCGATGAGGTTGATCTCGTCGACGCTGCTCTTCTCCGAGGTGAGGCCTAGTGATGATGTCACAGCACCCTCAGGGGATGCGTAGTGGCGGCGGATGATCAGGGGGTGTGTCCTCAGGTAGTTATAGAAACTAAATACCACTGGGTTACACGACTTCACCATCACATCTGGGTGGGGGGTTAGAGAGGGAAAAAGGGAGAGAGAGAGAGGAGGGGAGAGGAGGGGGAGAGAAGGGGAGGGATAGGGAGAAAGTAAGAGGTCGATAGAGGTCAATGCAAATCAATCCAGTTAGAATATAGCATCAGCACTCAGCTGAAACATCCCTGTCCTCTCTGAGGGTGTGATCTACCACCATGCTTGCTCACCTGGGTTCTCATCATCCTCTTTGGGGATGCACTCTAGCAGTGTGTCCAGGGCCTTGGTGTAGTCCTTCATGATCCAGAAGGCTATGCTGCGTAGGAATGGGTCCGGGTGTAGTTTGGTGCAGTGGTACCCTGACCCGTCCCTCTGGCAGCCCAAAACCTTCTCATACAGGATGGCTTGGCAGGTGGAACTGCTCTCATAGTCAGCCTCGTACAGCCTGGCTACTACCATGGCCAACTGGATATCTTCCATCTTCTCCAAGCACACCTAGAGAAGAGGGACAGTTACAGGAGGAGAAAGAGGACAGTACAGTTAGAGTAGAGGACAGTACAGTTAGAGTAGAGGACAGTACAGTTAGAGTAGAGGACAGTACAGTTAGAGTAGAAGACAGTACAGTTAGAGTAGAAGACAGTACAGTTAGAGTAGAAGGCAGTACAGTTAGAGTAGAAGGCAGTACAGTTAGAGTAGAGGACAGTACAGTTAGAGTAGAGGACAGTACAGTTAGAGGACAGTACAGTTAGAGTAGAGGACAGTACAGTTAGAGTAGAGGACAGTACAGTTAGAGTAGAGGACAGTTAGAGTAGAGGACAGTTAGAGTAGAGGACAGTTAGAGTAGAGGACAGTTAGAGTAGAGGACAGTTAGGGTAGAGGACAGTTAGGGTAGAGGACAGTACAGTTAGAGTAGAGGTCAGTACAGTTAGAGTAGAGGACAGTACAGTTAGAGTAGAGGACAGTACAGTTAGAGGACAGTACGGTTAGAGTAGAGGACAGTACAGTTAGAGGACAGTACAGTTAGAGTAGAGGACAGTACAGTTAGAGTAGAGGACAGTACAGTTAGAGGACAGTACAGTTAGAGGACAGTACAGTTAGAGTAGAGGACAGTTAGAGTAGAGGACAGTTAGAGTAGAGGACAGTTAGAGTAGAGGACAGTTAGAGTAGAGGACAGTACAGTTAGAGTAGAGGACAGTACAGTTAAAGTAGAGGACAGTACAGTTAGAGTAGAGGACAGTACAGTTAGAGGACAGTACAGTTAGAGTAGAGGACAGTACAGTTAGAGTAGAGGACAGTACAGTTAGAGGACAGTACAGTTAGAGTAGAGGACAGTACAGTTAGAGTAGAGGACAGTACAGTTAGAGTAGAGGACAGTACAGTTAGAGTAGAGGACAGTACAGTTAGAGTAGAGGACAGTACAGTTAGAGTAGAGGACAGTACAGTTAGAGTAGAGGACAGTGAAGTTAGAGTAGAGGACAGTTAAAGTAGAGGACAGTACAGTTAGAGGACAGTACAGTTAGAGTAGAGGACAGTTAGAGTAGAGGACAGTACAGTTAGAGTAGAGGACAGTACAGTTAGAGTAGAGGACAGTTAGAGTAGAGGACAGTACAGTTAGAGGACAGTACAGTTAGAGTAGAGGACAGTACAGTTAGAGTAGAGGACAGTACAGTTAGAGGACAGTACAGTTAGAGTAGAGGACAGTACAGTTAGAGTAGAGGACAGTACAGTTAGAGTAGAGGACAGTACAGTTAGAGTAGAGGACAGTGAAGTTAGAGTAGAGGACAGTACAGTTAGAGTAGAGGACAGTACAGTTAGAGTAGAGGACAGTACAGTTAGAGTAGAGGACAGTGAAGTTAGAGTAGAGGACAGTACAGTTAGAGTAGAGGACAGTACAGTTAGAGTAGAGGACAGTACAGTTAGAGTAGAGGACAGTACAGTTAGAGTAAAGGACAGTACAGTTAGAGTAGAGGACAGTGAAGTTAGAGTAGAGGACAGTACAGTTAGAGTAGAAGACAGTACAGTTAGAGTAGAAGACAGTACAGTTAGAGTAGAGGACAGTGAAGTTAGAGTAGAGGACAGTACAGTTAGAGTAGAGGACAGTACAGTTAGAGTAGAGGACAGTGAAGTTAGAGTAGAGGACAGTACAGTTAGAGTAGAGGACAGTGAAGTTAGAGTAGAGGACAGTACAGTTAGAGTAGAGGACAGTACAGTTAGAGTAGAGGACAGTACAGTTAGAGTAGAGGACAGTGAAGTTAGAGTAGAGGACAGTACAGTTAGAGTAGAGGACAGTACAGTGAAGTTAGAGTAGAGGACAGTACAGTTAGAGTAGAGGACAGTACAGTTAGAGTAGAGGACAGTACAGTTAGAGTAGAGGACAGTACAGTTAGAGTAGAGGACAGTACAGTTAGAGTAGAGGACAGTGAAGTTAGAGTAGAGGACAGTACAGTTAGAGTAGAGGACAGTACAGTTAGAGTAGAGGACAGTACAGTTAGAGTAGAGGACAGTACAGTTAGAGTAGAGGACAGTACAGTTAGAGTAGAGGACAGTGAAGTTAGAGTAGAGGTCAGTTAAAGTTGGCCTGTGTTCCATAAGGAATATACATTGCCTTGCAAAAGTATTCACCCCCCCTTTTTTTACTAAGCAAGTCAGTTATGAACAAATTCTTATTTTCAATGACGGCCTAGGAACAGTGGGTTAACTGCCTGTTCAGGGGCAGAACGACAGATTTGTACCTTGTCAGCTCGGGGATTTGAACTTGCAACCTTTTGGTTACTAGTCCAACGCTCTAACCACCTTGACATTTTTCCTATTTTGTTGCATTACAAAATGGATTTAAATGGATTTCATGTAATGGACATACACAAAATAGTCCAAATTTGTGAAGTGAAATGAAAAAAAAAAAGACCTGTTTCAAAAATTAATTAAAAATTAAAAACGGAAAAGTGGTGCGTGCGTATGTATTCACCCCCTTTGCTATGAAGCCCCTAAATAAGATCTGGTGCAACCAATTACCTTCAGAAGTCACATAATTAGTTAAATAAAGTCCACCTGTGTGCAATCTAAGTGTCACATGATCTGTCACACGATCTCAGTATATATTTTTACACACCTGTTCAGAAAGGCCCCAGAGTCTGCAATACAACTAAGCAAGGGGCACCACCAAGCAAGCAACACTATGAAGACCTAGGAGCTCTCCAAACAGGTCAGTGACAAAATTGTGGAGAAGTACAGATCGGGGTTGGGTTATAAAAAAATATCAGAAACTTTGAGCATCCCACAGAGCATCATTAAATCCATTATTAAACAATTTAAAGAAAATGGCACCACAACAAACCTGCCAAGAGAGGGCTGCCCACCAAAACTCACAGACCGGGCAAGGAGGGCATTAATCAGAGAGGCAACAAAGAGACAAAAGATAACCCTGAAGGAGCTGCAAAGCTCCACTGCAGAGATTGGAGTATCTGTCCATAGGACCACTAAGCTGTACACGCCACAGAGCTGGGCTTTACGGAAGAGTGGCCAGGCCAGAAAAAAGCCCATGCTTAAAAAAATAATAAGCAAACATGTTTGGTGTTCGCCAAAACGCATGTGGGAGACTCCCCAAACATATGGAAGAAGAAGGTACTCTGGTCAGATGAAACTAAAATTGAGCTTTTTGGCTATCAAGGAAAATGTTATGTCTGGCACAAACACAACACCTCTCATCATCCCGAGAACACCATCCCCACAGTGAAGCATGGTGGTGGCAGCATCATGCTGTTGGGATGGTCTTCATAGGCAGGGACTGGGAAACTGGTCAGAATTGAAGGAATGTTGGATGGCGCTAAATACATAGAAATTCTTGAGGGAAACATGTTTCAGTATTCCAGAGATTTGAGACTGGGACGGAGGTTCACCTTCCAGCAGGACATTGGCCCTATGCATACTGCTAAAGCAACACTCGAGTGGTTTAAGGGGAACATTTAAATGCCTGGGAATGGCCTAGTCAAAGACATGTCCCAAGAGACTTGCAGCTGTAATTGCGGCAAAAGGTGGGTCTACAAGTATTGACTTTGGGGGGGGGGGATGGGATGAATAGTTATGCACCATCAAGTTTTCCGTTTTTTTTGTCTTA
This sequence comes from Oncorhynchus clarkii lewisi, assembly GCF_045791955.1. Classification (NCBI taxonomy): domain Eukaryota; kingdom Metazoa; phylum Chordata; class Actinopteri; order Salmoniformes; family Salmonidae; genus Oncorhynchus; species Oncorhynchus clarkii. The sequence continues at coordinate 263,028 of NW_027261033.1, forward strand.
TTTCTTGTTTGTTTCACAATAAAAAATATTTTGCATCTTCAAAGTGCTTGGCATGTTGTGTAAATCAAATGATACAACCCCCCCAAAAAATCTATTTTAATTCCAGGTTGTAAGGCAAGGGGGTGAATACTTTTGCAAGCCACCGTAATGGTAAGGTAAGTAAGTGACAGTTAGAGTAGAGGACAGTTAGAGTTGTCCTGTGTTCCTTTAGGAATATAAAGGCCTAGTAGAGGAGAGGACAGTTAGAGGAGAGGACAGTTAGAGGAGAGGACAGTTAGAGGAGAGGACAGTTAGAGGAGAGGACAGTTAGAGGAGAGGACAGTTAGAGGAGAGGACAGTTAGAGGAGAGGACACAGAGGAGAGGACACAGAGGAGAGGACACAGAGGAGAGGACACAGAGGAGAGGACACAGAGGAGAGGACACAGAGGAGAGGACACAGAGGAGAGGACACAGAGGAGAGGACACAGAGGAGAGGACAGTTAGAGGAGAGGACAGTTAGAGGAGAGGACACTTAGAGGAGAGGACACTTAGAGGAGAGGACAGTAAGAGGAGAGGACAGTAAGAGGAGAGGACAGTAAGAGGAGAGGACAGTAAGAGGAGAGGACAGTAAGAGGAGAGGACACTTAGAGGAGAGGACAGTTAGAGGAGAGGACAGTTAGAGGAGAGGACAGTTAGAGGAGAGGACAGTTAGAGGAGAGGACAGTAAGAGGAGAGGACACTTAGAGGAGAGGACAGTAAGAGGAGAGGACAGTAAGAGTAGGGTAGATGGAGTTCTGAGAAGCCACACCAGGCACTGTCCACACATCAAGCAGGTTCTGCATGTGCAGGGTTTGTAACATAGACTTACTAAGAAACCTGACAACCATAGATGTATTCAGGGTCTGTCTCTTGCTGGACTAAAAATGCTGTTCAACGGCAAATCAAGGTTCAAGGTTTAGACTGTTTGCTAAAAGTGACTAAACAGTAAGACTAAAATGATGAACGTGTGATCTAGTGTTCTCCTCAATGATGACCTGTCTGGTAAACTATCCCCAAACACTTACAGTAGGAACCCATTCTCCCTCTAGGCAGTGTCCTGCTATCAGCATGTTGAGACTGTGCTGTTGCACCCTCCGCCCAAGGTAAAGTAACCCCAACATTTGCGTAGCTAACCATCCCCACAACCTTATCTTTCAGGTTTAGACTAGACCATTCACACACACAGCTGTAGAGTCTCACGTCATTGACACACCTCCTAGTTGACTTCCATAAACATTGGTCTGTGCCAGGTTTCCATGGCGAGGACAATGTCACAACAACAGACACAATACAGGTGCAGCTGAAGTAGGTCTAAACTAGGAACAGACTGTGTGTGTGTGTGTGTGTGTGTGTGTGTGTGTCTGTGTGTCTGTGTGTCTGTGTGTCTGTGTGTCTGTGTGCGCGTTTCCAGACCTCGATGGCGTCTTTCAGGGAGCCAGCCAGCAGGAAGAAGGCAGCAGCCTGTTCAAAGCGCTGTTTCCCCAGCAGAGAGAAAGCGTTCTTCAGAGCTGCTTTACGCCAGCGGTCCTCACTGAAGTTATTCTTAAAGAACACCGTCATCTTCTCATCACGCTGAGACCTAGAGGAGAGGAGGAGGAGAATATAATATACATTATTTACCTACTGTACATGATTCATGTAATAGAGTTCTGACACATGGATAAACATAAAATGTGGATTTTAAAGAAAAGTCCAGGAGAGGTGAATAACTAAACAAAAAGGTGAGACAACACAAACTGATCTGGGATCAGGCAAGAGGTCCAGGTGTGTTCCAGGTGTGTTACCTGAACAGGCCCCAGAGAACAGCCTTCTTCTTCATGGCCAGGTAGAAGAGAGCTGCATCTAAAGGATCGTTGTTCCTCTGGAACGCTGCCTTACCCACCTACACACAGATCAACCAATCAAACCATGAAGACCAACCAATCAATCAATGATAGGAGTTCAGGCCACACCACATCATCCCGCACCTTCTCCACCATCCTGCGTAGTGTGTTGATGTTGCGTATCCACCAGCCCACCCCTACAGCCCGTAGCTCAGACCACTGAGGGTCTCCTCTCTGCATGGCCGGGATCATATTCAACATCTCCTCCTCAGCCTCCGAGTGGAACGCCCACGCAAAGTGACACGTAGACAGACCTGGGGGGAGACAGGTGACTGTGTTCAGAGAGGAGAGAAAAGGTTGCTTTGCTTCAGTGCTTGATTGTTGACTGTTGTGTGCTTTAGTAAAACATACAAAAAGGGAGGGAACAGGGCCCAGAGAGAGACAACATATCTGGACCTGGGAGGGAACAGGGCCCAGAGAGAGAAAACATATCTGGACCTGGGAGGGAACAGGGCCCAGAGAGAGAAAACATATCTGGACCTGGGAGGGAACAGGGCCCAGAGAGAGACAACATATCTGGACCTGGGAGGGAACAGGGCCCAGAGAGAGACAACATATCTGGACCTGGGAGGGAACAGGGCCCAGAGAGAGAAAACATATCTGGACCTGGGAGGGAACAGGGCCCAGAGAGAGACAACATATCTGGACCTGGGAGGGAACAGGGCCCAGAGAGAGACAACATATCTGGACCTGGGAGGGAACAGGGCCCAGAGAGAGACAACATATCTGGACCTGGGAGGGAGCAGGGCCCAGAGAGAGACAACATATCCACTGCAAGTCATCCTACATATCCAATACTAGAGCAATATCTCAGTATAATGTACCAATAAGACACTCTCTATGACCCTCTCCATCACAGCTCAGAAAGACAGATTGTGAAGCAGGAGTGTGTGTGTGTGTGTGGGTGGGTGTGTGTGTGTGTGTACCATACCTTGGTGCAGCAACTGCATGCGGTACAGTGGGGGTAGAGAGGTGAGGAGACAGGTGTGTAGACGCATGGCTAACAGGTACCTCAACCCACACTCATCCAGGGCCTCACCACCTAGACAGAATCACATTATTAACACATGGGTTAGTGTAGCACATTAACTCACACACACACACACACACACTGATCAGATGGAGCCAGTCTTTCCCATTCATTTGAGAGAGCAGCTTCCTCCTAAGACTCCACACCAGATGGAGAGGGTTGAGGGATTTCTCTGTCCCCCTCTACCCATCCATACTGATGGCTTCGGATTTATAAACTTGAAATATTGTTAATCATCACTTATACTAGAGACATAAGGAGTGCCATAGTCTGGTTTCTACACCAGAAGTTAACTTCTTGGTGACAGGGGGGCAGTATTGAGTAGCTTGGATGAATAAGGTGCCCAGAGTTGACTGCCTGCTACTCTGTCCCAGATGCTAATATATGCATATTATTCATAGTATTGGATAGAAACCACTGTGAAGTTTCTAAAACTGTTTGAATGACGTCTGTGAGTATAACAGAACTCATACGGCAGGCAAAAACCTGAGACAAATCCAACCAGGAAGTGGGAAATCTGAGGTTCGTAGTTTCATTTAAGTGATTGCCTATCCAATATGCTGTGTCTATGGGGCCAGATTGCACTTCCCAAGGCTTCCAGCAGATGTCAACAGTCTTTAGAAAGTTGTTTGAGGCTTCTATTGTGGAAGGGGGTCGAATAAGAGCTGTTTCAACAAGTGGACAAGGCTGAGGCCGATCAGGTGTTTACTGAGCGGTCACGTTCCTTTGTTTTCCTCTGTAATGAATACGCTATTATCCGGGTTGGAATATTATTGAAGATTTATTATAAAAAGACCCTAAGGATTGATTGTAAACATCGTTTGACATGTTTCTATAAACTGTAATGGAACTCTTGACTTTTCTTCTGGATTTTGCATTCGCGCATTGTGCCTTTGGAATAGTGAACTAAACGCGCAAACAAAACGGAGGTATTTGGACATAAATATGGACGTAATCCAACAAAACAAACATTTCTTGTGGAAGTGGGAGTCCTGGGAGTGCATTCCGACGAAGATCAGCCAAGGTAAGTGAAGCTTTATAATGCTATTTATGACTTTTGTTGACTCCACAATTTGGCGGGTAACTGTATGTCTTGCTTTTGTGGCTGAATGCTGTTCTCAGATTATTGAATATTGTGCTTTTGCCGTAAAGCTTTTTTGAAATCTGACACAGCGGTTGCATTAAGAACAAGTTTATCTTTAATTCTATGTAAAACATGTTTCTTTCATCAAAGTTTATGATGAGTATTTATGTTATTTGATGTGGCTCTCTGCAATTTCTCCGGATGTTTTGGAGGCATTTCTGAACATGGCGCCAATGTAAACTGAGGTTTTTGGATATAAATATGAACTCGATCGAACAAAACATACATGTATTGTGTAACATTGAGTCCTTGGAGTGTCATCTGATGAAGATCGTCAAAGGTTAGTGCTTAATTTAATCTATATTTCTGTTTTTTTTGTGACACCTATCTTTGGTTGGAAAATGGCTGAATGCTTTCTGCGTCCCGAACAATCCCAGAGGTTAATGGGTATCTGTAGGAGCAATGTATACGGTGGGGTCAAGGAAGGATGGATAGGAGCCAGGGAGTTTTGGGAGGTGCTGAGTAGAGGAGAGGCAATCACATGACTGTAGTCACTGATAATGGTGGAGCTGTGGAGTAGTGAGGAAGGGGGTCAAGGTCAGGTCAGGTCACCTTAACGGAGAAGGAACAGTTTATGGCCCGTATCACTTAACTTCCTGCCTAGTAATAAAGATGTCATGTTTAGAGGGAAGGAGGAGACTCCATCCAAACTGGGGTATATACACGACCACTGGTGGAAATATGTCTTTGTCTTACGCAGCTGTACAGCCCAACGGGTATGGCCCAATGTCTTCCACTCTATGTGCCTGGTCCTCCTCCCTAAATGGTACCCCATTTCCTATATATGGCACTACTTGTTCATGGTAGCATGGTAGTTCAATGTGCCCCATAGTCCTGTGTCTTAGTGTGTCTCGTCCATGAACCTTTTAACCTTCGCTCCCTCTCCCGCCCTTTCCCCTCTCAATCTCTCCCTCTCCTTCTTTCTCTCCCTCTGCTTACTTTACAGAGGAACAACCTGCTAAGGTCTCTTTCTCACTTCCCCCTTAAAGACTAAATAACATCTATAACAGACTGATACTGGAGGTGAAATGACAAAGATAACTGTCAGTGTGTGTTTATATCAACCATTAAGAACACGTAATCAGGGAACAACTCTGACTAGACTAATTACATTATATTTCCATTTGTTTTGCCTAATAGACCATGGTCAGGTAAAACATGACCCAAGTCAAAGACACCCTCCCTCCCTCCCTCCCTCTCTCTGAGACTGACCTGTGTACTGTTTGTCAGTGGAGCTGCTGACCTCTGAACTGGTGGTAGCTACAGTATCAGCTAGCGCCACCAGAAACATCTGTTCCAACCTGGTCAGACCTGGAAGACTGGAATGCATCAGCTGACTAGATAACACCTGGAGGGAGGGAGGAGGGAGAGAGAGAGGGAAGGAGGGAGAGGGGGAGGGAGAGAGGGAGGGAGAAGGGAGAGAGAGAGGGAGGGAGGAGGGAGAGAGAGGGAAGGAGGGAGGGAGGGAGAGAAGGATGGAGGGAGGGAGAGGGAGGGGAGGAGAGAGAGGGAAGGATGGAGAGAGAGAGAGAGAGAGAGAGAGAGAGAGAGAGAGAGAGAGAGAGAGAGAGAGAGAGAGAGAGAGAGAGAGAGAGAGAGAGAGAGAGAGAGAGAGAGAGAGAGAGAGAGAGAGAGAGAGAGAGAGAGAGAGAGAGAGGGAGGGAGGGAGGGAGGGAGGGAGGGAGGGAGGGAGGGAGGGAGGGAGGGAGGGAGGGAGGGAGGGAGGGAGGGAGGGAGGGAGGGAGGGAGGGAGGGAGGGAGGGAGATTAGCAGAGAAGAATTACTGTATTAATCACAGAGGCGATACATTTGCTTGACAAACAATTTAACCAGACAATAACATCTAAACCATCCACAAGCTGGTAAGTAAATAAATGTTGTTGTTGTTGTTTACCTGTGCGTGTTCTGGTCCGAAGTAGGTGGGTCCGTACTGAGACAGGTTGATGAATCTAGACTTCTTCTCTACTTTCTCTGTAGCGAAGCTCACAAAGTCATCCGTCGTCACCGCCTGCAACTGAGGGAGACATACAATCACTAGATGATTGATTGATTATTGATTTGGGTATAACAGAGAACAAGATTACATCTGGACCCAAAGGTTAACACATGGAGGGGTCACATGGTTCCAACAAACATTTACTGCATATCTTGTCTTTAGGTAACAGACAGAATATCAACATTATACAATAGAAAATAAACCAACAGAATCAAATTGAAGAATTAGTTGAGCATCTACACACTTAGGAAGTATGATTCCATGAAAAATGAAACATCTGTATGTGTCACTGAAACATCCAGCTAAAACCTGAATCCTCTTACCTGGAACAGGTCTGTGTACTGATCTCCTGTCTTCCTCGCCCCCTCTACCTCGGACACCTTGCCTCCCTTCGCCCCCTCCTCTCCTCCCTTATAGGAGGTGTCCAGGTCAGCAGAGAGCAGAGCGTAGAGGGGTAGAGGGGGTATGGAGTTGATTTCTGTGTAATCTCGTCCCCCGTCGCGGCCGGCCACGATGGTGTCTTTAGCCGTACTGCCGCTCACACTGATTGTCCGGGACAGGTGGCGTCTGGTTCCACCCTCACCTGCCTCCACGTCCCTCACCACAGCAACCTCCCCAGCGATACATTTCACCAGGTGGGACAGGATGGCCTGAAGAAGAAGAATAACCATCTTCCTCATCCGTGGCAGAGACATTAATATAGTCATTGACGGCATCCTCGCCATCATCATTGTCATCATAATTACAGTAGTCATGTTGTTGTCATCATCATCATGACATTCTATGACTACTCAAGAAGTTGTCTGGTCACTTAAATAAATGTATCTTGGTTGCAAACATTTATAAAGTGGACAGGCAGATGGACAAACAGCCAGCCAGCCATGCAAGAAGCCAACCAGCCAGCCCACCAACCAATCAGACAGACAGCCATCCAGACATTCATCCACCTCACCCATCCACCCAGACAGCTAACCAGACATTCATCCACCCAGACAGACAGCCAACCAGCTATCTATTCATCCATCCACCAACACACCCAGCCAGACACCAATCCACCCAGCCAGACACCAATCCACCCAGACAGACAGCCAACCAGCTATCTATTCATCCATCCACCAACACACCCAGCCAGACACCAATCCACCCAGACAGACAGCCAACCAGCCATCTATTCATCATTCCACCAACACACCCAGCCAGACACCCATCCACCCAGCCAGACACCCAACACACCCAGCCAGACACCCATCCACCCAGCCAGACACCCAACACACCCAGCCAGACACCCATCCACCCATCCATCCACCCATCCATCCACCCAGACAGACACCCATCCATCCACCCAGACAGACACCCATCCATCTATCCACCCACCCAGACAGATACCCATCCATCCACCCAGACAGACACCCATCCATCCACCCAGACAGACACCCATCCATCCACCCAGACAGACACCCATCCATCCACCCAGACAGACACCCATCCATCCAGACAGACACCCATCCATCCAGACACCCATCCATCCAGACAGACAGACACCCATCCATCCAGACAGACAGACACTCATCCAGACAGACAGACAGACACCCATCCAGACAGACACCCATCCACCCAGACAGACAGACACCCATCCACCCAGACAGACAGACACCCATCCACCCAGACAGACAGACACCCATCCACCCAGACAGACACCCATCCACCCAGACAGACACCCACCCATCCACCCAGACAGACACCCACCCAGACAGACACCCATCCACCCAGACAGACACCCATCCACCCAGACAGACACCCATCCACCCAGACAGACAGACACCCATCCACCCAGACAGACAGACACCCATCCACCCAGACAGACAGACCCACCTTGGCACGGCGGACCTTCCCCAGGTCCATGAGCTCCAGCAGCTGTGTTGGATGGTACTGAGGCAGGGTGGGGGACAGGGAGTGGGCTGCCTCGAACAGACCCCCCTCCTGCAGCCCTGCCGGCGCCTGGAGAGCCTCGTCGATTGCCACGTTGCCCTCAAACACACTCTTGGACCGGGGGCGCCCCTTGAACGCCAACGAGGATCCCCCCGTGGTTGCATTGGTGGCCATCTGCCCTCCGCCCCCTCCAACCCCCCCGGCGATGTTATCTTCAGAGGAGAGGCTGTCCCCCTCGGCCTCGCCGGGCTTGCGGTCCTGGCGCCACTGGGCGTACACGTGCATCTCACAGTCCATACCAACCACCAGGATGCCGTCCCTCACCCAGGACAGGGACACGGGCAGGGAGGGGGTGCCGTCTACAGAGGAGAGCAGGTCCACAGTGCGCAGCAGGATCCAGCGTGAACGGATACCCTGTTTCACATTAGATTAGGGATGCAGGGGGGTAATGATAATGATTATTATTATAATAATAATAATGTTTATTATCCAGACGCTTTATAGTGTAGTCATTAGGCTCTGGTCAAAAGTAGTGCACCAATTAGGGAATAGGGTGCCATTTGGGTAGCCAGAGAGTAGTCTCACCCTAAATTCTCGTTCACTACATGCAATACTTTATTCAGACTGACAACATTGAAGTTGTTTGTTGTGAGGATGGGCACGAGGGGCTAACCAATCAGAGTATCAAAGCCAAAGACACATTTTCAAACCACTGCTTTACACACTGGCGGAATACCAATGGGTTTCTGGACCAATCACTGCCCCATTCGGTGAAGGGTCAGGGAGGGACTCAGATCCAGACTCTAACGTCCGTGGGCGTGGCGTTTGGCCTGAAGCAAGGAGTCTGACTAGCCAGGAAACCATTTGGGACGCAGGCTTGAAAAGTTGATTGTCCTCAAAGAGGCAAGTCATTTAGCAGCATACACAACACATACAGACAGAACCACATGCTAACAAACAGCAGATGTACCAGCAATACACAGTAGAATAAATGTGTGAAGAATACAAGGTAGTGTAGGTTACGGAAGTACCAGTTTGATCCTGACTTTGGGGTGTGTGTGTGTGTGTGTGAGCGTGTACCTGTTTGATGCTGCCCCCTAGAGGTAGGGTGATGATCGCCACCCCGTCCTTGCTTGAGGTCTGTTCGTTGACAACGCCCGAGATGCGACCGTACATGAGGATATTAGATCCCACCCCCACCGTGAGGATATGAGACCCGTCCTCTTTGGACAGCCAGTCCAGGTGGACATAGTGTTTGATGTTGGGAGAGTGGTGGTCGCGACTCATGTACAGGTCAGACCTACAGAAAGAGAGAGAGGGGGTTAGTCATTTTAGAGACATGCACACACTTACAGGCACACACTCACACACACCCCACCAGTACCTGCTGTACACAAAGAGGTTGGAGTCTACACTGACTCCGGGGTCCAGGGTAGAGGAGGGCCTAGTGAAGTCATCCAGATGGAGAGTCTGCTCCAACACCCACTCAGACCCCCCCGTAGACTCACACTCAAAGATGGACACGTGCATGGAGAAGTCCCCTGCTGGACCATGGCCCTGGAGAGAGGGAGGGAAGGAGGAAGGTACACACTTCATTAAACCGTCAGGTTAAATGCAAAAAGACTAAATGTCTGAGGGAAAATGAACAATGAAGTATTGTACATTTTAGTCATCAGATGTTCTCATCCAAAACCACATTCCTCAGGGCCAGAAATTAAAAGCAATGTGCTTGAATTCGGACAGGTGAACTACACTGTACGTAAACAGAATATGCACTAATCCAATGAGCCATTAACTTAAGTGGAGTGTACAGTAAAAGTCCTGTCCTACCTGTCCCGGGATGTGTCCAGGCCGGGGCTGTTTGAAGGAGACAGCCAGTCGTCCAGTGTAGGAACAGGACACGGCTACAGGACGTCCCGGGACACACACAGCGCTGTTGTTATCCTCCTCCTCGTTGAGTAGAGCCCAAGGCTCCCAGTGATAGATCCTGTTCTCCCCCTCCTCACACCCCAGGGCTGTCTCTCCACCCTCCACAGAGCAGCGCCAGAAACGGACGCGGGAGTCAGAGCAGGTGGTGACGATCAGGTAGGGGGCCAGACACACAGGGTAGATGGACGACGAACTCAGGTGACCTGGAGAGAGAGGGAGAGAGTATAGAATAACTGTTACAAAAGAATCAGACTAACTCAGATGACTTGAAGACAGAGACATGGAGGACAATGGCATAATAAATAGTTAGGATGTGTGTGTGTGTGTGTGTGTATATCCACCCGTACCTATGGAGGGTATATGTATGTATATATATGTGTGTGTGTGTGTGTGTGTATCCACCCGTAGCTGCGGAGGGTATATGTATGTATATATATGTGTGTGTGTGTGTGTGTGTGTGTGTATATCCACCCGTACCTGCGGAGGGTATATGTATGTATATATACAGTGCCTTGCGAAAGTATTCGGCCCCCTTGAACTTTGCGACCTTTTGCCACATTTCAGGCTTCAAACATAAAGATATAAAACTGTATTTTTTTTGTGAAGAATCAACAACAAGTGGGACACAATCATGAAGTGGAACGACATTTATTGGATATTTCAAACTTTTTTAACAAATCAAAAACTGAAAAATTGGGCGTGCAAAAATTATTCAGCCCCTTTACTTTCAGTGCAGCAAACTCTCTCCAGAAGTTCAGTGAGGATCTCTGAATGATCCAATGTTGACCTAAATGACTAATGATGATAAATTACAATCCACCTGTGTGTAATCAAGTCTCCGTATAAATGCACCTGCACTGTGATAGTCTTAGAGGTCCGTTAAAAGCGCAGAGAGCATCATGAAGAACAAGGAACACACCAGGCAGGTCCGAGATACTGTTGTGAAGAAGTTTAAAGCCGGATTTGGATACAAAAAGATTTCCCAAGCTTTAAACATCCCAAGGAGCACTGTGCAAGCGATAATATTGAAATGGAAGGAGTATCAGACCACTGCAAATCTACCAAGACCTGGCCGTCCCTCTAAACTTTCAGCTCATACAAGGAGAAGACTGATCAGAGATGCAGCCAAGAGGCCCACGATCACTCTAGATGAACTGCAGAGATCTACAGCTGAGGTGGGAGACTCTGTCCATAGGATAACAATCAGTCGTGTATTGCACAAATCTGGCCTTTATGGAAGAGTGGCAAGAAGAAAGCCATTTCTTAAAGATATCCATAAAAAGTGTCGTTTAAAGTTTGCCACAAGCCACCTGGGAGACACACCAAACATGTGGAAGAAGGTGCTCTGGTCAGATGAAACCAAAATTGACCTTTTTGGCAACAATGCAAAATGTTATGTTTGGCGTAAAAGCAACACAGCTCATCACCCTGAACACACCATCCCCACTGTCAAACATGGTGGTGGCAGCATCATGGTTTGGGCCTGCTTTTCTTCAGCAGGGACAGGGAAGATGGTTAAAATTGATGGGAAGATGGATGGAGCCAAATACAGGACCATTCTGGAAGAAAACCTGATGGAGTCTGCAAAAGACCTGAGACTGGGACGGAGATTTGTCTTCCAACAAGACAATGATCCAAAACATAAAGCAAACTCTACAATGGAATGGTTCAAAAATAAACATATCCAGGTGTTAGAATGGCCAAGTCAAAGTCCAGACCTGAATCCAATCGAGAATCTGTGGAAAAAACTGAAAACTGCTGTTCACAAATGCTCTCCATCCAACCTCACTGAGCTCGAGCTGTTTTGCAAGGAGGAATGGGAAAACATTTCAGTCTCTCAATGTGCAAAACTGATAGAGACATACCCCAAGCGACTTACAGCTGTAATCGCAGCAAAAGGTGGCCCTACAAAGTATTAACCTAAGGGGGCTGAATAATTTTGCACGCCCAATTTTTCAGTTTTTGATTTGTTAAAAAAGTTTGAAATATCCAATAAATGTCGTTCCACTTCATGATTGTGTCCCACTTGTTGTTGATTCTTCACAAAAAAACACAGTTTTATATATTTATGTTTAAAGCCTGAAATGTGGCAAAAGGTCGCAAAGTTCAATATATATGTGTGTGTGTGTGTATATCCACCCGTACCTGTGGAGGGTATATGTATATATATATATATATGTATGTGTGTGTGTGTATATCCACCCGTACCTGCGGAGGGCGTAGCCCTGGTCACCTCCACCCCAACAGGCAGGTCCAGGCGGTGGCTACAGACCAGCTTGGAGCTGAGGATCAGTTTGCTGGCTGACTGCAGGTTGGCTGTGGAGGCTGAGCGAGGGAGAGGGGAGGGGGACGTGTCAGCTGTACTCTGTTGGAACGGGATCGTCAGCTGAGACTGGTAAGACAGCTCTGGGACCGGATCATCTGAACACACAGAGAGAGAAAGAGAGAGAGAGAGAGAAAACTTTTTTTTCATCTCAACAACAGAGGAAAAACTTTATTCTTCACAATATTATCTAAACAAATCAAGAAAAAACTTTATCTTTAACACAATCAATATACAAACTAGACAGGCCTCAATGTGCATACTAATGCGCTGTACTACTCCGTTACACCGGGGCCCGCCGCACTACTCCGTTACACCGGGGCCCGCCGCACTACTCCGTTACACCGGGGCCCGCCGCACTACTCCGTTACACCGGGGCCCGCCGCACTACTCCGTTACACCGGGGCCCGCCGCACTACTCCGTTACACCGGGGCCCGACGCACTCTATTACACCGGGGCCCGACGCACTCTATTACACCGGGGCCCGACGCACTCTATTACACCGGGGCCCGCCGCACTCTATTACACCGGGGCCCGCCGCACTCTATTACACCGGGGCCCGCCGCACTCTATTACACCGGGGCCCGCCGCACTCTATTACACCGGGGCCCGCCGCACTCTATTACACCGGGGTCTGCCGTACTCTATTATACCGGGGGCTACCGTACTCTATTATACCGGGGGCTACCGTACTCTATTACACCGGGGTCTACCGTACTCTATTACACCGGGGTCTACCGTACTCTATTACACCGGGGTCTACCGTACTCTATTACACCGGGGTCTACCGTACTCTATTACACCGGGGTCTACCGTACTCTATTACACCGGGGTCTACCGTACTCTATTACACCGGGGTCTACCGTACTCTATTACACCGGGGTCTACCGTACTCTATTACACCGGGGTCTACCGTACTCTATTACACCGGGGTCTACCGTACTCTATTACACCGGGGTCTACCGTACTCTATTATACCGGGGTCTACCGTACTCTATTATACCGGGGTCTACCGTACTCTATTATACCGGGGTCTACCGTACTCTATTATACCGGGGTCTACCGTACTCTATTATACCGGGGTCTACCGTACTCTATTATACCGGGGGCTACCGTACTCTATTATACCGGGGGCTACCGTACTCTTTTATACCGGGGGCTACCGTACTCTATTATACCGGGGGTTACTGTACTCTATTATACCTGGGTCTACTGTACTCTATTATACCGGGGGCTACTGTACGTTACTCTGTTATACTGGGTCTACTGTACTCTATTATACTGGGTCTACCGTACTCTATAATACTGGGTCTACCGTACTCTATTATACTGGGTCTACTGTACTCTATTATACTGGGGACTACTGTACTCTATTATACTGTATTATACTGTACTGTATTATATCACCCACACAGGCCTAGGTTAGGATGGGTTGTGGTTAGGTACTCACCCACACAGGCCTAGGTTAGGTTGTGGTTAGGTTGGGTTGTGGTTAGGTACTCACCCACATAGGCCTAGGTTCGGTTGTGGTTAGGCTAGGTTGTGGTTAGGTACTCACCCACACAAGCCTGTACGGACTGGAGGTGCAGGTGCCACATCTGCAGCACAGAGTTCATGTTCAGGTCCTTCTCTATGACAACCAGGAAGAACTTCTCAGAGAACGGAGTAGGGTGGTACTCTGGAGAGGAGAAACAACGTTTTTACACGTTCTTTAGTTCAGTCATCCACTCATTCATCCATCCATCCACTCATTCAACAATCCATCCACTCATCCATCCATCCATCCACTCATCCATCCACTCATCCATCCATCCATCCACTCATCCATCCATCCATCCACTCATCCATCCATCCATCCACTCATCCATCCATCCATCCACTCATCCATCCATCCACTCATCCATCCATCCATCCATCCATCCACTCATCCATCCATCCATCCATCCACTCATCCATCCACTCATCCATCCATCCATCCACTCATCCATCCACTCATCCATCCATCCATCCACTCATCCATCCACTCATCCATCCACTCATCCATCCATCCATCCATCCATCCATCCATCCTGAGTTGAAGGAAGGTCAGTGTGTAGAGCTCTGGGTTCTCCTGAGGCTAATCATGTCATTCATACATTAACCAATTCATAAATCCATCCATTCGCCTGTCCATCCTTTCACACCCTCAATTCTCCCTCCCTCCCTTAAACCTTTCTCTCTCTCCCTCCCTTCAACCTCCCGTACCCTCGAGAGAAGGGTAGGATGTAGTGTAGAGCTCTGGGTCCTCCTGAGGTGTATACCCCAAAATAAAGTCCTCCTGGAAAACATGAAGGAGCTGGGTGGTAGATCCACACTATATATAGAGAGAGAGAGGGAGAGGGAGAGAGAACTTCTGTGAGTGTAATGTTTACTGTTCATTTTTATTGTTTATTTCACTTTTGTAAATTATCTACTTCACTTGCTTTTTCAATGTTAACATATGTTTCCCATGCCAATAAAACCATTTGATTTGATTTGAATTGAGAGAGATAGAGGGTCAGAGGGGGGGAGAAGGAGAAAGATGGACATATTTCCCTCAGATTACAAAGACACACAAACAATTGAAAAACAAATCACATTTTGATAAGCTACCATTTATATGTTAGGTAAAATACTTCCGCTGTGCACCACCATTTACCTGTGACTAGATTAATGATATAGCATGATCTCTTGACTTACTGCTTAGATAAAGAGACAGGTGTGGTTAAAGGCCTGTAAGTAAGCATTTCACGGTATGGTCTACACCTGTTGTATTCGGCACATGTGACAAATAACATTTGATTTGCCTTACTGCTTAGGTAACGAGACAGTCAGATAGGTATTTCTTACCTGGTTAGTGATGACATCTAGTTCTATGATGCATCCTGGTCTGGCTGTCGACTGCTGGCTCACTATGTTAAATACCTCTCCTACTAGTTTCTATGGAGAGAGACAGAGAGAGAGACACACACACAGAGAAAGAGAGAGAGACACAGTTAGAGACAGAGAGAGAGAGAGCGAGAGAGGGGGTGAGGGAGGGGGGAGATAGAGGGGGGGAGATAGAGGGGGGGAGAGGAGGAGGAGGAGGGAGGGAGGGAGGGAGGGAGGGAGGGAGGGAGGGAGGGAGGGAGGGGGAGGGAGGGAGGGAGGGAGGGAGGGAGGGAGGGAGGGAGGGAGGGAGGGAGGGAGGGAGGGAGGGAGGGAGGGAGGGAGGGAGGTTAAGAGTCTTTAACCAGATATCTTGAAGCTTTAAAGTTCCAGTCCCCTTCAGTCTCAGGATTTCACTGTTAATCTGACTGAGGACATCTGTATGTGTCTGTGTATGTGTGTGTGTCTCTGTGTTTACTTACTGAGGTGTCAGGATTTCACTGTTAATCTGATTGAGGACATCTGTACGTGTCTGTGTGTGTGTGTGTCTCTGTGTTTACTTACTGAGGTCTCAGGATTTCACTGTTAATCTGACTGAGGACATCTGTACGTGTCTATGTGTGTCTGTCTCTGTGTTTACTTACTGAGGTCTCAGGATTTCACTGTTAATCTGACTGAGGACATCTGTACGTGTCTGTGTGTCTCTGTGTTTACTTACTGAGGTCTCAGGGTCTGACAGTTCGTCCAGTAGTTTCCTGGCGTCCACCACAGCCTGGTAGAGACGCAAGTTCTTACCATCTGACGCTACGAAGCACGCACTGGAACTGTTACAGTATGTACCTGGTGATAGAGGGGAGAGAGATGCTGTTTTAAATGTGGGCACTATGAGTAAGGTTCTGCATGTAGTTAGTAGAAACGCCCAATAAAATTGCAACTTCAACTTGAAGCCCTACAGGTGTCTCCAAACCACCCCTTGACAATCATTGAGTACTTCACCAGTACCTTGTCTGAACATGTGATACACACATGAACAACAGTTATACATTATATACAGTGGGGAGAACAAGTATTTGATAACCTGCAAAATCGGCAGTGTTTCCTACTTACAAAGCATGTAGAGGTCTGTCATTTTTTTATCATAGGTACACTTCAACTGTGAGAGACGGAATCTAAAACAAAAATCCAGAAAATCATATTGTATGATTTTTAAGTAATTAATGTGCATTTTATTGCATGACGTAAGTATTTGATCACCTACCAACCAGTAAGAATTCCAGCTCTCACAGACCTGTTAGTTTTTCTTTAAGACGCCCTCCTGTTCTCCACTCATTACCTGTATTAACTGCACCTGTTTGAACTCGTTACCTGTATAAAAGACACCTGTCCACACACTCAACCAAACAGACTCCAACCTCTCCACAATGGCCAAGACCAGAGAGCTATGTAAGGACATCAGGGTTCAAATTGTAGACATGCACAAGGCTGGGATGGGCTCCAGGACAACAGGCAAGCAGCTTGGTGAGAAGGCAACAACTGTTGGCGCAATTATTAGAAAATGGAAGAAGTTCAAGATGACGGTCAATCACCCTCGGTCTGGGGCTCCATGCAAGATCTCACCTCGTGGGGCATCAATGATCATGAGGAAGGTGAGGGATCAGCCCAGAACTACACGGCAGGACCTGGTCAATGACCCGAAGAGAGCTGGGCCCACAGTCTCAAAGAAAACCATTAGTAACACACAACGCAGTCATGGATTAAAATCCTGCAGCGCACGCAAGGTCCCCCTGCTCAGGCCAGCACATGTCCAGGCCCGTCTGAAGTTTGCCAATGACCATCTGGATGATCCAGAGGAGGAATGGGAGAAGGTCATGTGGTCTGAAAATAAAAATAGAGCTTTTTGGTCTAAACTCCACTCGCCGTGTTTGGAGGAAGAAGAAGGATGACTATACCCCAAGAACACCATCCCAACCGTGAAGCATGGAGGTGGAAACATCATTCTTTTGGGAGGCTTTTCTGCAAAGGGGACAGGATGACTGCACCGTATTGAGGGGAGAATGGATGGGGCCATGTATCGCGAGATCTTGGTCAACAACCTCCTTCCCTCAGTAAGAGCATTGAAGATGGGTCGTGGTTGGGTCTTCCAGCATGACAACGACCCAAAACACACAGCCAGGGCAACTATGGAGTGGCTCCGAAAGAAGCATCTCAAGGTCCTAGTGGCCTAGCCAGTCTCCAGACCTGAACCCAATAGAAAATCTTTGGAGGGAGCTGAAAGTCCGTATTGCCCAGCGACAGCCACAAAACCTGAAGGATCTGGAGAAGGTCTGTATGGAGGAGTGGGCCAAAATCCCTGCTGCAGTGTGAGCAAACCAGGTCAAGAACTACAGGAAACGTATGATCTCTGAAATGACTAACAAACGTTTCTATACCAAATATTAAGTTCTGCTTTTCTGATGTATCAAATACTTATGTCATGCAACAACATGCAAATGAATTACTTAAAAATCATACAATGTGATTTTCTTAATATTTGTTTTAGATTCAGTCTCTCACAGTTGAAGTGTACCTATGATAAAAAATACAGACCTCTACATGCTTTGTAAGTAGGAAAACCTGCAAAATCGGCAGTGTATCAAATACTTGTTCTCCCCACTGTACATCCTCCAACAATACGCTTCAGAGCACTCTACAAATGGGTTCTGTATTGCAGTGTGTGTGTGTGTGTGTGCTAACCTAGCACAGAGCTGGGTACAAGGGTAGGCAGCCATGCTACATTGGAGAAGGCTGATGTGTGCAGGGAGTTGATTCGGGCCAGCTCTGACACTCCTCCAGTGCAGGACAGGGGTCCTATGTGGTCCACCCTCCACAGAATCAGCTCACTGTAGATGGCGTTCGGGTCATGGAATGTCCTGGTGGCCGCGTTACGCAGCTGCTTCCTGGGGGAATCACACACACAGTTTGAGTTTGTCACAGTGTGTGGCTCAGTTGGCAGAGCATGGCGCTTACAACACCAGGGTTGTGGGTTCAATTCCTATGGGCGACCAGTATGAAAAAGTATGCATTCACTACTATACGTCTCTCTGGATAATGAGTTTGACTAAAAAATGTATATGTCACACACACACACACACACACACACACACACACACACACACACACACACACAACAAATTGTCAAAGACAGAGATTACAGTGCCTTGCGAAAGTATTCGGCCCCCTTGAACTTTGCGACCTTTTGCCACATTTCAGGCTTCAAACAAAGATATAAAACTGTATTTTTTTGTGAAGAATCAACAACAAGTGGGACACAATCATGAAGTGGAACGACATTTATTGGATATTTCAAACTTTTTTAACAAATCAAAAACTGAAAAATTGGGCGTGCAAAATTATTCAGCCCCTTTACTTTCAGTGCAGCAAACTCTCTCCAGAAGTTCAGTGAGGATCTCTGAATGATCCAATGTTGACCTAAATGACTAATGATGATAAATACAATCCACCTGTGTGTAATCAAGTCTCCGTATAAATGCACCTGCACTGTGATAGTCTCAGAGGTCCGTTAAAAGCGCAGAGAGCATCATGAAGAACAAGGAACACACCAGGCAGGTCCGAGATACTGTTGTGAAGAAGTTTAAAGCCGGATTTGGATACAAAAAGATTTCCCAAGCTTTAAACATCCCAAGGAGCACTGTGCAAGCGATAATATTGAAATGGAAGGAGTATCAGACCACTGCAAATCTACCAAGACCTGGCCGTCCCTCTAAACTTTCAGCTCATACAAGGAGAAGACTGATCAGAGATGCAGCCAAGAGGCCCATGATCACTTTGGATGAACTGCAGAGATCTTCAGCTGAGGTGGGAGACTCTGTCCATAGGACAACAATCAGTCATATATTGCACAAATCTGGCCTTTATGGAAGAGTGGCAAGAAGAAAGCCATTTCTTAAAGATATCCATAAAAAGTGTCGGTTAAAGTTTGCCACAAGCCACCTGGGAGACACACCAAACATGTGGAAGAAGGTGCTCTGGTCAGATGAAACCAAAATTGAACTTTTTGGCAACCATGCAAAATGTTATGTTTGGCGTAAAAGCAACACAGCTCATCACCCTGAACACACCATCCCCACTGTCAAACATGGTGGTGGCAGCATCATGGTTTGGGCCTGCTTTTCTTCAGCAGGGACAGGGAAGATGGTTAAAATTGATGGGAAGATGGATGGAGCCAAATACAGGACCATTCTGGAAGAAAACCTGATGGAGTCTGCAAAAGACCTGAGACTGGGACGGAGATTTGTCTTCCAACAAGACAATGATCCAAAACATAAAGCAAAATCTACAATGGAATGGTTCAAAAATAAACATATCCAGGTGTTAGAATGGCCAAGTCAAAGTCCAGACCTGAATCCAATCGAGAATCTGTGGAAAGAACTGAAAACTGCTGTTCACAAATGCTCTCCATCCAACCTCACTGAGCTCGAGCTGTTTTGCAAGGAGGAATGGGAAAAAATGTCGGTCTCTCGATGTGCAAAACTGATAAAGACATACCCCAAGCGACTTACAGCTGTAATCGCAGCAAAAGGTGGCGCTACAAAGTATTAACTTAAGGGGGCTGAATAATTTTGCACGCCCAATTTTTCAGTTTTTGATTTGTTAAAAAAGTTTGAAATATCCAATAAATGTCGTTCCACTTCATGATTGTGTCCCACTTGTTGTTGATTCTTCACAAAAAACTACAGTTTTATATCTTTATGTTTGAAGCCTGAAATGTGGCAAAAGGTCGCAAAGTTCAAGGGGGCCGAATACTTTCGCAAGGCACTGTATATTACACACACACGCTTGCAGGCATGTACACACACGTATTTCTGATACACACTCACATGAACATTTTGTAAACACACACACACACTTTCTAGACATTGAGGTCCTAGAGGGTCCTCGTTGCTTCCTCCTATGACACACACACACACTCCCTTCCTCCCTCCCTACCTGCGCCGTCCTCTGGGGGGAGGTGTGTGTGTGGGTGGCTGGTCGAGGTCGATGCTGCCGGGGGCGGAGGGGGGGGTGAGGAGAGCGTTGTGGTGGGAAGAGGTCAGCAGTAGGGGGAGGACGGTGTGACACGCCTGGTCGTTGAGGTGGAACCGGTGACCGCAGTAACGGAACGTATGAGACACAGTTAGAACGTTGGAGAACGCCGAGCGCTCAGCGAACGTCACCGCCCACTAGAGAGGGAAACGGATTGAAAGGAAAACTCTGAGCCACAAAATGTCTATACATTATTTATCATACAGTATGACATTATTAGAGGGATTTTTGGTTTGGTACTTTATATGGTTGTAGTTTGTCTTTTAAGCATGAATGTAAGGACCTTAATACTCTTATGAGCCCTGGTCAAAATTAGTGCACTACATAGGGAATAGGTGGGTTTGGGACACAGCCACAGTCTGCCTCTCCCTCTCACCTGATTGAGAGACCCGTCCACATGTTTGGACACCATCATGACAGCAGGGCCGATGCCTGGAGCTTGGCCCAGAGAGAGGCTGAGGGCTGAGGAACCCAGCCCAGCAGAGGCAGAACGGGGCAGACGGCGGGCCGTCCTCCCCTGCTCTCCCCCGGCGTTGGAGCTATCCACGTTGGAGAAGGAGCAGGCGTACATAAGAATGTTCTTACTCAGGGAGTTGGCGTCGCCTGTAGGGAACGCCACCGGGATACGGGACGAGAACGACACCTGGAGAAAAAGGGATGGAGAGAGGGAGGGGAGAGAGAGAATAATCCGATTGGAGCAGAATTCTGCTTCCTCTTGTGTGTCCATGTACAATATGTGTGTTACTTCATGTCCGTGCGTGTGTTGCTGCATGTGCAGTCTCCTCTTACCTGCACCTGTCTGAAGATCCCCTGGATGTACTCGTCCAGGTATTTGACGTGCCAGACCAGGAAGGACCCGTCGGTGGGGTGGATGGTAAACAGCATGTCAGGACTCTTATTCCACTCCAGAGTTAACGACTCCATCTTCCTCTCCAGCAACATGGAGGGCAGGGGCACTGAGCTACTGGAGCCTGGGGATGACGCCTTGGTGCTGCCCTCACCACCCTCACCCTCCTCATGCTCTGATGAACCCTTCTCTGACATCTCATCTAGGTCTGGAGAGAGAGAGGGAGGGTGGGAGTTAGACACGGACAGAGTATGATATGTCAGTGTGTATAGAATACCTTGGAACAGACTGATATTACCCAGATGTATTTCACGACTCTACAACGGTTTTGTACTGGGTCAGCTACTCAGAACGAGTTTATATATATATATATATATATATATATATCTCACAACAACAGCATGTAGATCTGAGGGTTTCTGAAACAGAGCGTACCAAAGTCAAACTTAATGGGGGAGCCGTTCTGGTCGAGGGCGTCGTCAGTGGCTTGGTCCAGCTGCTGTTCTGAGAGCTTGCGGAGCTGCAGCATGAACAGGTCCATGGAGGTGGTGAAGGACAGGTCCTTGTTGTTGAGCCAGTGGACCACAAACCCTCCTCCTCCACTCCCGTCCTCCGGAGTAAACACGGCAGACTCCGCTAGCACCGCTGGGATGTCTGGGGGATAGAGAGAGGAAAGGGGCAGATACAGGATATTACTATGCATGTGGGAGGAATATCGGAACAAGCTAAGGCTGACATTGCTAGTTCAGTTTGTGCGTGTGTGCCTGAGACGGAGAGATTGTGTGTGTAGCTGTATGTATATTTATGTCTGAGGCAGTGTGTGTGTGTGTGTGTGTGTGTGTGTGTGTGTGTGTGTGTGTGTGTGTGTGGCTATATATATATATATGTATGTCTGATGCAGTGTGTGTGTGTGTGTGATTTGTGTGCAGCTGTATGTATATGTATGTCTGATGCAGTG